>NW_028141187.1:0-97908 GCF_030444845.1 Prenolepis imparis | reverse complement strand
ATGCGTGGCATGGGCTTCAACGTCTATAAAATAACCAAAAAAAAAAGCTAAATACATTGATTAAACGTGGTAAAGATAGTTTACATAATGATCAGAGAACTAATGTTGTATATAAATTAGATTGCAAAAACTGTAATGCGTCATATATCGGCCAAACAAAAAGGCGCTTACGTACTCGAGTGAAAGAGCATTTTAACAATATAAAATTGCATGAAACCAATCATTCCGTTATAAGTAAACATAAATTGGAATTCGGACATGAATTTGATTTGGACAAAACCTAATATATTATATAATGAGAAATATGTGAAAAAGAGAGAAATCGCGGAAATGTTGTATATTAAAAAATTCAATAATACAATCAACCTACAAAAGGACACAGATAGCTTAAATAAAATCTATGACAAAATAATAAAGATCGTTTAGCTTGGTTTCCTATTTTTATATTTCAGTCACTGACAAAGTTTCATACTGATACAATGTTTCTCTCTCTTTAAAATTCAACAAGATGTTAATGATTTGTTTTAACTTAAATTTGTGAAGTGTTTCAATAAGAACGTATGTACTCAAAATTTTATAGCAAATCCATTTATGTATATTACTGTTTTTTGTATTCAAACCGTTTTTTTTTAAATTAATTATTATTTCAGTTTATACTTGAAAAGGACCACAACCATATGGTCGAAGCGTTGTAACTTCTATTAAATAAACAAATTTTGGCTAGTTTGGTCGATTAATTTACAACTACCCCTTTGATTATTGTACTAGCGATATAAAAACAACTTAAAAAATTTAAAATTTTTATTAATTATTTTATTATTTTAATAATATTTAAAATTAAAAAGAGATACTCACTAGACCCATAATTCCTCCCTGACAGGTTCGGGAGGATATGATTCCTCGCCGAACAATTTTCTGAGGCAGAAGACGTCATCTCACTAGTAATCCTGTGCCCATTCCACGATCCCCTCCGCGTCGTCCCATAGCTCGGCCAATTCCCGCCGATCGCATCACCGATAATTTCGTACTTGTTCTATATGCCGATGATTAAGGTATCCACCGATTTGGATGGATTCCTCGGTTATTTTTTGAAAATCGACAAATTTGGTAGATAATATTAATAAACAAATTTATTATATAATAATAAAAACTTACCCGGCATTGTGAATATAAGGAACAGAGTCCTCAATAAATTTTCTAGCAGGTGGGTCTTCCAAGATATTATGTCTATTATTTCATGAAGTCCTAAGGATATTCTTGTTAAAAAAAAATTTGGGCCCAAAATGTCTCCCGATCCAAAAGGCATTTTGCACTGCACTTAATAACTTAGCTCGATGACACTTAGCGATACTTAGCTCAGCGACTGCTTTAAACTTTGTGATGAACATCGCAGAGACAGACCCTCTCTCCATAAGCTTCAGCCCCATCCCCTCAGATAAATCGTAGTAATAAATATCTGTTTATAAATTCGAGCGGTTGGACATCAGCGCTCACCGTAATGCTATACGCCATACGCTGTTTTGTTTATACCTGCGGAAAGGACCATGAGAATGCTTAAAAGAGAGAGAGAGAGAGAGAGCGTGAGGTGTTTACGAGAGATAGCGCGAGAGAGATGTCGCACAGTGGTGCCATATACGTGAATCACGGAAAAAATTATATAATTTATTAACTTTTAGAGATCGGGCTTTTTTGATGATTTTAATAGTTTTCAATTGCACACATATCAATATTGTTATATTAGAAGAAATAAAACATCAATATAGATCTGTTAAAAATTAGTTATATAATATATTTTTATTTAATTAGTGATGACCAATCTAAACGCGTGTTCAAAACAAAAAAAAATATATTTTATAACAAAAGAGGTATTTTATAATATCTTTGAACTGAGCCTACTAGCCCCGGTCTCCTCTAGTCTTCTCGTTATGCATTTATATTCAAATAAAACAAATATAAACATTTTTCCATTTTTTATTATAAATATAAATAATCGCACTAAATCGCAATTGTAATTAATTGCATACGATAATATAGTATGATTTTAAATTTATATAAATTTCTGATTGAAGGGAAATGTAGATAAATGGTGAGATTTATTCAATGATCAAGATTAGTAAGGGGATTTACGATTTTATAATATTATTCTTTGCATAAAAAAAAAATCCGATTTAAAAACGAAATAAATACGCTTTTATAAAGTTATTATATCAAATTTGTGAATTCCGTACAATAATTTTCAATATAAGATCTTCAAAAAAAATTGTAGGAATATATGGAATAAAAGCATAAAAATTTCATATTCGATGATACTTTAAAATTTTCTTCGGAAACGACTCTAATGATGTCCACAGTTTTATAAGCGTTGGACCGTTAACAATGCGAGTTCATACGATTAACAACGCCAAACTCATAAGTCTCGAATCTTCAAATGTATGCATGATGATGATCGAATCGACGTTACACCGTATGTTCGATCTCGATCCATGCATTGATGTATCTTTTGATCGATTGGTTAAAATTACCGAGACAGTCGATGTTAAATTTACACAATTTTCAAATATCGCGTCCAATGTAACGAGAATCCTAAAGAAGTATCAAATGTAATACGCGCTAGCGACGCCTTCAATAAACATCAACTCATCGATTGTGAGCTGGCAGCTTTAATTTTTAGTCCATAATATGTAAGAAAAAATATATAAATAAAGAGTTTTTAAAGTCTAAATTATGATGTAATTTTTGCATGCATTTCCATTCTCCATCTTTCTCCCACCCGTAAGCAGCTCTCATACATAACTTGTTGCGGGGTCCTTGCGGGGTCTGACGTCATACGGGGAAGGGGGAAAACGCCAGGCTAGAGAGACTGAGAGGTAGCGTGAGAGAGAAGAAAGAGATAGCGCATGTGAAGGAGAGATATGTCGCGGCGAGGTACACGAAAGAGTGACAGATAGCGCGAGGCTAGGAACCGTGAGAGAGATAGCGCGAGAGAGAAGAAAGAGATAGCGCGAGGTGCATGCGAAGGAGATTTTTTTTTAAAAATATTTTTTTCCAATATTAATAATAATAATTCTTTTATAATAATATTCTTAATATATATGGGAGGAAAGAGAGGAATTATTCTAAAGTAAAATATGTGTTTTTATGTTTAAAATAATTTTTTTTTATTCATAAAATAGGTATGTGTAATATTTATAATTTTGTGTGTGTGTGTGTGTGTGCGTGTGTGTGTGCGTATGAATATGTGTGTATGTGAATTTAAAATTTAAAATATAAGAATATATAAGAATATAATAATATAATATGAATATAATATAAAAATATAAAAAATATAATAATATAATATGAATATATAAGAAAAATACAAATAATAAGATAAATAGATAAACAATATAAATTTAAAATACAAAATATAAAAATTTTTAATGCGTCGGCGGCAAGCGGTTGAGCAGCGGCTGCGAGGTGGTGGGGCAGTGGCAGCGAGGCGGTAGAGGACCATTATGGGACAGCAAGGGGTCCCTTCTGCATAACAGAAAATTTTTTTTTATTAATTTATAAATATTTTAATTTATTTAAATAAATACTTACAAGTATTACATACTGCCTCCATGACAGGTTAGGGAGAATATGGTTCCTCAATATCTCGGTCTGAAAAATTATAATGGTTCCTCAATATCTTGGTCCGAAAAATCATAATCCGATGATTCGCATGATGCCGATGGTGATGGCATATCCATTCGACCAATATATGGGTCCTCAGATCCTTTAAAGTAAACCACACAGCTTTTATAGCGACGTCGAAAGCATTTGATATTGTTGTGTGCTCTGAAGCATTTAGATAAACCGCCAGTTGTTCTTAAAATATCTTCATGAATTTCTATAAAATGGGCCAAATCTTTTGTTTGGGGTTTCTGTACACCGAGTTCACGATTTCGTAGAAACTGTACCACCGAAGACACCTTCGATTTTTTCTGACTCGCCATTTTCACAACACTTGTAGAATTCTCACTTTAAGTGTCCCAGCACAATCTCCAAAAGTTTATTTTGTGCAAATAGGACACATATCACATGGAAATATCTGACACAATGATTTTCTACAATAGCAACACCATCGACAATCCACTGCATTGTGTAATTTAATCACATGCTTTCGTACAGCATACATGTGTCCGAAATCTTGAATAGAGATCATACATGAAGTACATAAAGCCAGAGCACCACCCGTAGAATAATAAAAGTATATGGCGCAAACTTTTGTACGTCCGTTTAGCGCAAGGATTTGTGAATTAGACACTACCTTGTCGTGAATATCCGTAAGGTCCTCACTCCGATCACTAATATAATTACTGTCACTCAACAACAACGATCTTCGTCAGATTCGTCTACATTGTTATCCGACAACTCGTGATCTTCATCAGATGACTCGTCTAATATTCTCTCGAAATTATTATTTTCCATTTCTTTTTAACTCACTACACTGTGCCACTGACACTTCGCATAGGACACTTTAACTCGTCGAATGCTAAAGACTTTTTGACGCGGAGACAGACTCTCTCCATAAGTTTCAACCCCCATCCCTCTCAAAATTATCGCAATTCTTCCTTAAAAAGATATTTAGGAAGATGTTTCGCTCTCGTTTACGACCGATTTTCTGCGAGGGTACAAAGCAGCCGAACGTTGGCGCCGATACGTTGCATTCTTCCTTAAAAAATATTAAGAAAAATGTTTCGCTCTCGTTTTTATGGGAGATTTTCCGCGAGGGTACAAAGCTGCCGAACGTCAACGCAAATAGGTAGAGGCCTATTAAATCACGTTTGACATGTTCGTCGCAGCGTCGGCTTAAAATCTTCATTCCTTTCCTAATGATAAAATGTCCATAAAATGAAAAACATAATTTTAATGAACTCTAGAACGCTCCGTTGACAAGTTCGAGCAGCCGGACATCGGCGCTTCCGTAATAAAATTATATTAACGAGGGTACAAAATTGTCAATCATCGGCGCTTGTTCTATACCTTTTTGGGGAAAATGTCTAAGACCCCTCATAAAAAAGTCGTAAAGATACCATCTACAAATATTGCACTCAGAAAACTCTCCCTCCTTTGTCGAAACATCCCCCTCCACCCGCGTGACGTCAGCCCCCGCGCCTACGAGATACCCCCGCCCCGCGTGACGTCATACCCCTCGCCACGGAGAACCCCCCGCGCCCCGCACCCCCCTCAGAGGACCTGAGTTAGAACCGGCATAGTATTCCTACTAATTTTATATTGTTAAAATGCTCTTTCACTCGAGTACGTAAGCGCCTTTTTGTTTGGCCGATATATGACGCATTACAGTTTTTGCAATCTAATTTATATACAACATTAGTTCTCTGATCATTATGTAAACTATCTTTACCACGTTTAATCAATGTATTTAGTTTTTTTTTTTTATTATTTTATAGACGTTGAATGCCACGCATAACACGACATAGATCATAACTCACATCTTTAGCATATGGCAATGAAATAAAAGATGTTCTGTCAGATTGTCCACGATTCATATCACAATCATTATTGTGATTACGATTTTTTTAATACATTAATTCTTTTTTGTATATGTCGTTTGATGATGGGTTTAGGGAAACAATTATTAAGTAAGATATCATTCACCATCTCAATGCTTTTATGATGGAAAATGTCATTGGATAGTAGAATGACATGATCAACCAGATTATAAATAGTATTAATTTGATATTTTAAAGGGTGGTTTGAAAAAAAATTTATATATCTTCCTGAAAATGTAGGTTTCCTGTACCAATTAGTAATGAGTCTATTGTCAGAACGAATGATCGTTGTATAATGGAAGAACTGACTTCAATTTCATATGTGAAATTCAAGCATTGGTGGTAATTATTAAAAGTCATTAATATCTCATCTATTTTTGTACGTGGCAATATAGCAAAAACGTCGTCTACATATCTATAATATATGGATATAGTGACACTTAACTAACATAAACATTGTGTCTCCAAATCATCCATCACAATATCTGCTAGGATAGGTGATAAAAGAGAACCCATCGGGCTGCCAAATATTTGTTCATAAAACTGACCATTGAAGCTGAACCTAGTTGAATCTAAAATCAATTCTGTTGCATGTAAAAATTGAGCTAAATTGAATTTTGTCGCGTGGGCTCTGCCTTATTCGGGAAACTATTTGGTGTAAGAGCGATCGACGTCAAGCGGCGGGTACTTTCGCACCTTCGGGCAAGTGAATAATATTAACGCGAAATCTTCGTCTCTCTGGGATTCGATCATATATGTCGCGTCTCATATTACACGGTTGTCGCGTCTTTCTCTAATATTACTTCTGTTAGTGCGTATGTTTGTCGGGTCTCGTTGTTGTATGCGTTATCCGGCTGTGTCCGGACGTCACCTTGTGTTAATCGCGGAGGAATTCGACATAAAGAGAGTGATAACGCAGTTCGCGACCACCGGCGAGCGCGTTAGAGAGAGATTACGAGCGAGAGAGCGAGCGCAGTCGAGCGCGCGAGTGAGAGAGAACGCGCGCGAGTGAGAGAGATTACGAGCGAGAGAGCGAGCGTAGTCGAGCGCGTGAGTGAGAGAGACAGAGCGCGGAAAAGATTCCGGCGCCCTCGATTCACCGGTGAATTTCGCCCGTCGGATCGCGAAAAATAGATTAATTCAGGTATTGTATCACTCTCCAGTCTCGTCGCCGATCTGAACTTCCGATTGTTCGCGATCTAAGTCAGTTCGACAATGTCTATTTGTATGGTCGTGGTTATTCTTTCGCATTCTTTTATGTTATCGATGCGCGTATCTTGGACTTAAGCTTGTCGCGGATATAACTCTGTGTTCTATCGTCGAAATATTTTCTTTTGTATAGCATTTTGGATTTATTGTGTCTTGTATATTATCTTACGTCTTTATAGTCATTTCTTTATTAATGTTATCGTTTTCCATTATACTTCATTATTAATATCAGTTCCAGTTATATTTTGTTATCTTCAACTTTTATTTATTATCTTTTGTTATTAAATTTATTCTCTGATTATCATCCGCTATTATATTTTTCTTTTATATTTATTTCTATTACATTGGTTTATAATAAACTTCATTATTTTGCTTTGCTTAACTAAATCGCGTACTGCTTTTCTTTAGTACTGTCCACTTAAATGTTTGTGTCGTCATTTCTGTGTTCATCACATCGCGAAAAGAGTGTAATTTCCTTCCGTTAGAGCAATTTCGGCAACCACACCCTGCCCCTCTGCCGTTAGGCGAGCTAGTTAGCCCGTAGCGGGATTCCCGGCCAAAACTTTGCGTTGGGTTCGCGATTTGTGATTTGATGCGTGAAAGACCGCGTCTGGCGCCCAAAACTAGTCTCTCGCGAATAGCACGGCTGGCGTTCTGCTGCGGCACGCGCGGGTCGACCCCGAGCTTAGTTCCGCCGCGTGAACCATTAAAACCCCTGTGTTTTGACGACGGCCAAGCTCCGCTCTTCCGGCTTTTAATCAAGTCGGGAGAAAAAGACGTCGCAATGTTTAAATGCAAGAGGTTTATTTGCTAATCAATCCAACAAATTCTGTATGTTCTCACAAATACACTTTCATTTATGTTCCACGCTTTTTAAAGTTATAATTGTTTATTATCTTTATGTACTAATTCTGTTTCTTTCAGACATATTCGTATGATTATTTTGTTTTCCTTTTTAAAGCCGCCTTTAATTTCAGACTATTATTAAAAGCTCGACGCGGAAACCAGAGCATAAACGGCATTATATATATAAAAGCCGATTGATAAAACATTTTTGGTCCTTCGAGCCGGATATATACGTGTCGGAGCCTTACCCTTGTATACCGTATCCACTGAATCCCATTCCTGAAAATGACGAACCTGGACGCTAGGATACGTTACAACGAAGCCGATTCTCACTTATTCAAGAAGCGACGGAATTCGAATCAGAAAACATCCCTCGTTCCAATCGACCATTTGTTAATGCTCGATTAGACATGTTGGAGCAGAATTGGAATAAGTTTCAAGAGGAGCATGAAAACTTATGTTTGTCAGTCAATGAAGACTGAAGTGAGCACTCTTACTTAAGAGAACGCGTGTACGAACGCTGTCAAGCATTCTAAGGGCGGTCCGATAAGTACTTAGCCTCACCGCCCGATGGTGCCAGTATCACAAGAGAGATTTACTATCGTGTAGTACATTCTCGTAGACGGCTACTGTCAAAATTTCAACCGAATCGGACTCGTAGTTTTGTTTTGATCGCGTGTGGGAGCGAGCGTGTCCACGGATTTTAGAAAAATGGAAAAAGAGCAATATCGGTCGGTGATTCGATTCTTGTTTTTGGAAGGGAAATCGCGCAGCGAAATCAAAGAGCGCTTGGATGCTGTGTACGGTGACTCTTCTCCTTCGATGGCGACCGTCAAAAATTGGTTTAACGAGTTTCAACGTGGTCGCACGTCGGTTTTTGATGAGCCACGCTCAGGTGCCCCGAAAATGGCTACCACGGAGGATAACGTGACAAAAATCCACGATCTCGTATTGGCAGACCGCCGATTGAAGGTGCGCGAGATAGCTGAAACAGTGGGCATCTCAAAAGACCGCGTGGGTCATATCCTGCATGAAATTTTGGGCATGAGAAAGCTGTCGGCGCGATGGGTGCCGCGTTTGCTCACTCCGGACAACAAGCGCAACCGTGAGACCATTTCAGAGCAGTGTTTGACGCTGTTTAAGCGCAATCCGAAGGAGTTTCTGCGTCGTTTCGTGACCGTCGACGAAACATGGATCCACTGGTACACACCAGAGACCAAGGAACAGTCGAAACAGTGGACTTCACCCGGCGAACGTGCTCCGAAGAAGGCGAAGACCGTCCTATCGGCCGGAAAGGTGATGGCCACAGTTTTCTGGGATTCACAAGGTGTGATCTACATCGACTACCTGGAGAAGGGCAAAACGGTCACAGGGCTCTACTATGCCGAATTATTGGGCCGATTCGACGCCGAATTGCAGAAAAAACGGCCCCATTTGGCGAAGAAAAAAGTGCTCTTCCACCATGACAACGCACCGGCTCACACCTCCGCCGTCGCCACGGCCAAATTGGTCGAATTGCACTACGAACTGCTGCCCCATCCACCGTATTCTCCATATTTGGCCCCGTGCGACTTTTTTTTGTTTCCAAACGTGAAAAAGTCACTCGCCGGGCAGAAATTTGAGTCGAATGAGGAGGTCATCGCCGCGACGGAGGCCTACTTTGCAGACTTCGAGAAAACGTATTTTTCAGATGGGTTAAAGAAGTTGGAGCATCGCTGGGTCAAGTGTATCGAGCTAAAAGGAGACTATGTTGAGAAATAAATCGCCACTTTTCCAAAATTTTCGTTTTTCTTTTGTAGGCTAAGTACTTATCGGACCGCCCTTTATGCTCGTGCTAAACTACAGAACCATCTTGAAGAGTTTGACTCCACCGATCGCCAATCCAGATCATTATCTTCAGAACAAGGAGCAACCGCATCGCTTATGCCTCGTAGTGCGTTACCCCGCATCAAACTGCCTACTTTTTCCGGAGATTATTAACTATGGAGATCCTTTCACGATTTATTTGCTTCGTTGATAAAGGAAAATTCAGACTTAACTAATGTCGAAAAGATGCATTATTTAAAAACATGCATTACTGGAGAGGCTGCAAGATTAGTTGGCAATTTGTCTATCGCTGGTGATAATTTTCCTATCGCGTGGAATATCTTGGTTGCCAGATACGAAAATAAGCGATTCCTAATTACAGCACAATTGGATAGAATAATTAATTTGAAGCCGCTGAAGACGAAGAGTGCTCGAAGACCTTGAGCACTCTTTATTATTTACAACGATTTCTGAGGCAACTGCAGCACTCCGTTCTCTCGGATGCGCGGTGGAAAGCTGGGATCCTCTGTTACTTCATCATATAGTGAAGCTACTTGATCCGGAATCTCGGGAAGCATGGGAAATCAAACTTGGTTCATCTACTACTTTCCCCACATTTACCCAATTTGAAGAATTCCTTGTGGGACGGACCCGAGCTTTGGAGAATCTAAATCTAACAACAAGTCATGGATCAACAACCATTGCTGCTTCATCTAATAAATATAAAACGAAAGTCGCTGCGCACGTTGCTGCGCCACCATCAAATTTAAATTTACTGGCTTGCCCTTTGTGCGGATCGTCACATCATCTATCTAAATGTGAAAGTTATCTATCAAAAACGGCGAAGCAACGCAAAGATTTGATCATCAAATGTAAACGATGCTTCAACTGTCTCGCTCCACACCTCGTCAAGGAATGCAACAGTACAAGACGATGCATGAGATGCGGAAAGAAGCATCATACGACTATCCATGTAAATAATCGAGAGTCTTCATCAACGCATTCTTCTGATACAACAATGAAGAAGACTGCGACTCAATCTGAAAAGAAGTTGGATCCAAAACCATCAGTAGAATGACGTAAAGAGATATGTTCTCATCATTCCAAAGAGGAAGCCCGAACGGGGGAGCTCACATTAGCGACTAGCAGAGCATTGCTAAAGAGAGAAAATGGTGAACTTCATCCGATTCGCCTTCTAATAGATCAAGGTTCAGAATTATCCTTCATCACAGAAGAACTAGTACGAGCTCAATTGACTCGTAAAGCAGCCTCTATACCACTTATTGGAATTGATGGGACTTACTCCGGCCGCACTAGGGCGAGTGTATATATAAATCTCCAATCCATTTATGATACTGATTCCAAATGTCTAATTCGGGCCTTTATATTACCTCGCCTAACAGCGAAACTACCATCGAACAGTGTAAATACACCTAATTGGCCACACATTTCTGGGCTACGGCTTGCTGATCCAGATTTTTCCTGTTCTGGACCAGTACACATAATCATTGGTTCAGATAATTATCATTCCGTGATATTACCTGGTCTTATACCAGGGGATTCATTCTCTCCTACCGCTCAGCAAACCATTTTCGGCTGGGTTTTATGTGGTCCCATCTCTACAGGAGAACTGCCTGTTTCCGTACAAGCTCATCACTGCTCGCCTGATCTCGATCTACAAGACCTCATTTCAAGATTTTGGACGCAGGAAGAGTTTCACAATTCCATCAAGACAATGTTAAACGAAGAAGAGGAGGAGTGTGAGAGACATTTTACATCATCTCATTTGCGGGACGTCACTGGCAGATATATAGTTCGTTTGCCTTTGAAATCCAATCCCACGGTTTTGGGGGATTCAAGAGCTAAGGCCCTCGGATGCTTAAATAGATTGTGTCATCAACTTTCTACCCAGGAATCCCTTTCAAAACTCTACATAGACTTCATTCAAGAGTACAAGAATATGGGTCATATGATTGAAGTATAGAATTCAACAAATCAGTCCAATTTGATGCATTATCTTCCCCATCATGGGGTACTGAATAGCCGAACCACTAAGCTTCGAGTGGTTTTTAACGGATCCAGTCGTACTAGTAATGGCCTATCACTAAATGATATTCTCCACCCTGGTGCTAAACTTCAATCTGACATTTGCGATATTCTGAAATGGACATGCACTCACAAGGTACTTTTTTCTACGGATATTGTCAAAATGTTCAGACAGATAGCTGTACACTCGGATGATTGGGACCTACAAAGAATCCTATGAACTCTGCAGCAACTCATGATTGATGAGGGTCATCGATATCCTAAAGCAGTCATTCTAATGACACGAGGCAGATATGTCGACGACATATTTGGAGGAGCGGATTCAACATCAGAAGCGGAAGAGATTATTAAGGAATTGATTCAACTTTGCAAAGCGGGAGGTTTCCCTTTGCAGAAATGGAGCTCCAATCATACGGAAATTCTACCGACACACATTGAAAACAGGAATATGGAAATTATAATAGAACCTGCTCTCTGCAAAATCTTGGAGCTTGTTTGGCGCCCTACTACAGATACTCTACATTTTGTCTCTACTATTTCAAGTACAATTACCTTCACCAAACGGGCGATAGCATCCGACATTGCCAAATTATACGATCCGTTGGGCTTGATTTCGCCTATTTTAATAAGGGCCAAAATCATCTTACAAGAACTTTGGCTGATAAAGATTGGTTGGGATGAGTCCCTTCCACTTGAGCTTCAAAACAAATGGTCTTCTTTTCGACAACAATTAACACAATTAGAAACTCTTTCCATACCGAGATGGCTTGGGGTTGTCCATTCAGACACCACCAAGATCGAAATTCACGGATTTTCGGATGCTTCACAACTCGCCATGCAGCTGCTGTTTACATCAAGATCTCTAAGGAAGATAATTCTTCTTCGGTACATTTAATATGTTCCAAGACTAGAGTTGCTCCACTTAAGCGACTTGCGATACCACGACTCGAGTTAACGGCAGCATTGCTTCTAGCACGATTAATATCAAAGAAGACAATTAACGCTTTCGAACTAACTTTAGCATCGGTGTACTGTTGGTCTGATTCATCAATAACGCTCACATGGATTACTGCACATCCATCACGCTGGAGAGACTTCGTTAGAAATCGCGTGTCAGCTATACAAGAGGAATTACAAATGGGACATGGCGATATGTTCCCGGAAAGGAGAATCCTGCGCATTTAGCTTGAGGCCTGAAACCGGATCAACTGATTCATCAAAATCTATGGTGGAAGGGACCGGAATGGTTGTCCAAATCTCCTATTTTTTGACCATCCACGAAAAATCAATTATCACAAAATTCAAATCTAGAAGAACTGGATTTATCATGGTCTCATCAGTCAGTCGGAATCCGTATTGGGAATTATTATTCTCTGACAAAATTATTGCGAGTTACTGCGACGTGTCGAAGATGCATTTCATGCTTGCGAATAGTGAAGGTTCCTCAATCTTCTCCTTTGCATTACCCTATAACTCCGTTAGAACTCTTGCAATGTCGTATTTTTGGGTGCGAGTTGTTCAAAGAGTATGGTTTATCGAGGAGATACGAAATTTACCAAGAGGTGGTCAATTGTCGAAGTCCAATCCATTAGCTCGACTCACTCCCTACATCGATCAGGATGGCTTACTTCTAGTGGGAGGACGTCTTCATTATGCCCAGATTGGGTCAGATGCTAAACATCAGTTAATTTTGCCTCGAAGATCACCGCTTACTACATTCGTAATAGAGGATGCTCATCGAAGAACACTTCACGGAGGTACACAAGTTACCTTAAACATCCTACCTGAAATCTTTTGGATTATTGGCGGAAGAGCACCGGTACGATCTTACATATTGAGATGCGGACGTTTTGTGCGATATCGTGGCATTCGTGCAAAACAACTAATGGGTAATTTACCTACTGCCAGAGTGACTCCAACACGACCCTTCTATAACTCGGGTTTAGACTACGCGGGTCCCGTAACTTTAAAGACTTGGAAAGGGCGGGCGGCACGCTCGTATAAAGGCTACCTTTCTATATTCGTTTGTCACACAATCATATGTTCTGATTACAGACGAACGTTATCCGCCAGGAAAGTGGCCTCTTGCCAGAGTCATACAACTACATCCTGGTCCAGACGGCTTGACTAGAGTTGTTACCCTGAAAACTCCTACATCCGCCTACAAGCGACCTATAGTCAAGCTGTGTGTCCTGCCTACCAATTCTGACCCATCATATTCGTCAACTACATTGTCGAAGGCGGGCGGTAATGTTACGGAATCATAGGACAATACCGACTCCGATGGTTCATCAGTCGGTCAAAATTACCGACAGTGCTACCTCGTAGTGGCGCTGTCGCCGTAAAGACAAGCGAGCGGCTGGCTGCCGTTTTCCGTCTTCTTCCTGGCAACAAGAAGTACGTGTTTTTTTTCGCTCTCAGCTTTAAGTAGCTTTAAGTGCCATAAGATTCCTAAAGGGCAGCAACAAAAATAAGACATCATCTTCGGATGATTCCTTCGGTGCCAAATTCTTGCCATTTTCGATCTTTGAGATCCTATACATTGAAGGCAGCAACATACCAAAGGGAAGCTTTCGAGCTTCAAAGGGGCGACCTTAGTGTCCGCCATTGGCAGTGCCTGTTACGGCGTATTTTCTGAGTGCCAGCAACAAATAATTTTGCTATCACTGGTTAACTTTGGTTACCGTGATTGGGCAGCAACTTTCGTTCGGCTCTGATCAAGCCGAACGGTTTCTCTTCTTCTCCAGGTAACAAAATTCTACATAAAGAAAATAGTTGTGCTTGTAAATATGGTTTACTAAGGCAACGAAGATGGATATTGTTCGAGCTTCAACTGTCTCAAGGAAATATTAATGTTTATTTGATTAATCTTTTGGTTTATTGTTCATAGAAAGTTATTTCATTATAAATCTTGTTCTTTATCTCATATCTTTCATTAGACCAGGTACTTTTTTATTCACGAGCGGTATACCATACACATTGTCCGCAGCGTAATCGTTCGTATCAAATTTGTCGAGGTTGCGCTTTATATTCTCGTACACATCTTCACATTCGAAGTGGTATATTAGGCTGTCTGTGTCGGTGTACATTACCCTGCATCTGTCACGATACAGCGGTGACATGTACTCATGATGAAATTCGTATAAACATGTTTTGGAGATGTCGAGTATGCACATGCCGACATAGATTGATTTGTAAAATTTTACTTCGAGTTTACGTAATTCTGCAGCAATAAGATTTTCCGAAAAGATGCTTCTACTGTGGAAATTTGGTTTCGCAATCATTGCCTCTGCACCTTCCCAATGTGTGATAAGTTTTACATCAACCCGATTACGCACATTTTCCATCGTTTTGCCGAATACTGCATTATTCATCAAATTATATAAATTTTTTTCAAAATTATTTTTTGCGTGTATTCTAAATTGCGTATTAAGTTCGATATAATTTCGAAGCCATGGAGATTGCGCGAATTGTAATATGCGATGTATTTTTGCAACGCGAAGGCCGTGACGCGTACATTGCTGCAAGTTGCGGTAGTGTATCACATATCATATAGCGTTGCGAGAAGCTTATCTTTCCGCTTGCCTGGCAGCTTGTCGCATGTCGGGCAAAACGGTAGGTCAGTGTGCGTGTCGTGAAGATGTCGTGGATATTCTAAATCTATCTCGAGGATGTAGCCTGTGGGTGTATCGAGCGCGATATATGATGTGTCGAAATTAGATACATCGTCGACCCATTGAAAATCAGCATAAGGCAATGATTGACACATTGCCCATCCATACAAATTATTTACATCGAAATACATTAGATACGAAGGATCGTACGACTGCATGTACTTGTTATTAGCGTGTGCATATCTGTTTGAACATTGACTCAGACCGCCGCGTATACCCCGTTCGATAAACATTACCATGTCAACGTCTGTAAGTAATTCGAACGTAATTTTTGTATGCTTTAACATGGCGTCCCACGTATACCCGGGGAGAGTATAATAATACGCGGGGTTGAACCCATAACTCTCGATACATTTATCCCGGAAATTTTCAAAAATGTCAGCTAATAACAAGACATCAGTTTTTAAATATAAGTCGCTATATTCGCCCAGCGTTTGAATGGAGAACCGCTCGCATACGACAAAAGGAAGCCGTTCTTTCCTGGTGTAGTTGGTGCAGCTGAGCCACTTGTCCTTATCGCTCGGTAACCGGATAGCGCAGTCATTCATCTCTCCGCAGTCTACTGTATGTGACTGCAACTTGTCTTCCGAACCGAAATAATGCAAGCATCTGTAAAAACAAATAATTAGTTTTTTTCCCATATCTATATATATAAGTTCCGTCCGTCTGTCTGTCTGACCGCGAACTACTTCCACATTTATGGACCGATTTTCTCGAAATTGGTACCAAAGTGTTGCAAATTTTTCGGGGATTGCTACTAATGTGGTTTTTTTTAGTTTCTACCCACCCACGCAGTGGTGTTTTCAGTTGGTACATCTGTTGGAGTTCCAAAGATGCAAATGTAAGCAAATAATTCTCGAATTTGTGCAGGCATATTCGATTCTGTTGCTTCTTCCAGCGTTTTTCCCCAAAGATTATCAGTTTCTACCAAGTTTTTTGCAATTGCTGCATCTTTAAATGTATTATAAAGAACTCCATTTACAGTTCTCAAATCTTCAAAACATTTAACTCCAGTCACATGTAGTAGAAGAAGACGGAGATAAAATCTCTCAATATCTTTTATGCTTACTGTATAGAGTCTTGAAATTATTTTTTCACCACCTTTTTTGCGTGGCTTCCACTTAGTTTCTTTTTTATCATATACATAATGATAAGGAATATCTGTGTAAATAAAATTCACTGCATTTTCATCAGATTGATTTAATTTGAACCATGCAGTCAGCGTAGTTTCTCGAGTGAGCTCTCTCTGAGCAGCTTGCTCTTCATTTCCTTCTCGAAAATAAACCATTTGACGATTAGGCAAATGAACTGCCGATCTGATTACTGTATGAGACCTCATAAACAGATCGTATCCGTTCAGTCTCCACATTGCTTCTGGAGCACTAATATATCTTGCATCAAGGAATGATTTAATTTCATCTATTTTAATTAGCCTTGTGCCATCTCGTGCTTGCACTTCAATCGCAGCACAGTCAAATCCTTTGTGAATATATTTATATAAGTATTTTACGCTTTTCACCGATGAACATATTTCCAAATTGATATGTCGATCATATTTCATGATTAAATATGGTGAATATGGCACTACCCATCGATTATCAACTTCTTTGCCTCTAACGATGTATTTTTTACCAAAATTCCTTCGTTGATACATAGGATATCCATTCACATTAGCATTAGTTTCTTCACGAAACTCTTTTGGAAAACCTTTTGAACATTTTCCATCATCTCCAGTGCAAGGATATCTGTGGGAGGAATCTCCACAAGGACCATGAATCATGTGCTTCAAAATTTTTACATTAAGTTCTGAATATCTATCTTCATCAGAGATTTCAGCCCATACCATCATGTCAATAACTTCTTGAAGTCTAGGCTTATCTTCATCACTCAACATTGCAAGTAAATGCAAATGTGGAAGTCCTCTTTTTTGAAATTCAATCACACCTGCATAAGCAATTATATTTCCAAAAATTTTATTATGAATTAGATCATTTAAAATCTCTTTGACATCCAAGTTGAATGTTTTAGCGACCAAATCTGGTCGAAATTCTATTAAACATCCATCAAGATTATCCTTAATTTCTGGGCATTGAGGATTGCAAGTCATTGTAAGAAAAATATCTGGTTTACCAAACTTTCTTACCAAAGACATAGCATCTTGGTACCTTTCTTTCACGTTTCTTGGACTGCCCATAAATGAAGATGGTAATATCACAGGTATACCAGCTGTAATTCCTTCATTTTGTGCTCGATTATCTAGGTGATCCATTAATCCCGAATAAAGTTCTGCTCTTAATTGAGGTTGATTTAATTTAATATAATTAAGCCTATTTCAGTTTTCATATAGGCATCAAGTATAAATTGACATCTCAATTTGCCTGCCTTTTTAAATTGATTAAATTCTAATCTTGGTGCTAATAGGTGAGCATAATAATCCATTTGAGTTACTTTGAATCCTGGATATTTTGGATTATATGATTTAAGTTCTGAATGCCATCCATTGTTACCATATGGATATAACAAAGGATAACACATTGGGTCACACCTTTTGTCTAGAATTGATATTTGTTGAACATCGTTCGAATTTTTATTATAAATCCGAACGTCTCTTTCAAATGGAGGCTCACCATCTATATTCTTAAAGACCACAGCTATTTCATTTGCTTGTGGAGCATTGTATCTTCTTTGATCTTGTTTAGGATTTTTTCTAAAGGACAACATTAAATTTATGGTTTTATTTCCTATCGGATTAAGATCTTTTTCAACTTGACGCATCATCTTGAATGTTTTTGCAAATATTATTCTCTTCTTTATTGTATTTGTTTATTACTTGACATTGTGCTAACATTGTTATTAATTTGTCAGCGGACATATTATTTTCAGCACATTTACAGGTTTGTAATATCAGAGGCAAATTCCAAGGATACGTTCCAAGGATACTGAGCCATACGTTGTTGATTACCGTCAGCGGTCGTTATCTCATTGTCTGTCTTGTATACAAGGACGTTCTCGGGTATTGAGCCGCTCGTGTATTGCCTTACATTGTATTAACTTTCAATCTCGTATCGCTTATTATGCGAATCGGAATTATTATCGGTCGCTATCACTACGATAATATATAAAGGTAATATTTTAAACGGAGCTTTCACGAAACTATAGTAAGAAAACGCGGTCCGTTGCCTCTATCATTCGTTTCTCTAGTTGTCGCCTTTTGTGTCATATTTCTTTCATTTAGCTTCTTTCATATCCTCTATTGTTTTCGTCTCTGCTTTCTCTTTTCTTCGTTCATTTCGCTCTTGTTACCATTCTCCTTCGCTCGTATTTCTTCCTCGTTTCTCGATCCTTTCTGTATATTTAGTAATTCGCTACACTCAAGTTAAGATGCCGAGGATCGCGCAAGCCAAACGAGAGTTATGCATGAGGAGAGTGAAGGAGATTTATGATACTTCTTTGATAGCCGACTCCAGTCCACAAGACAAATCGCTCTTTCTTGCCCGTTATCCTAGTTTAAAGACAATTGCAGACGAATTCGAGCATGTGCATTTGAAATTACTTCATGAAGCGACGGATTTTGATAAGGAGGATCTAATTAGAGTCCAGTTCGACAAGATGCATTACGCGATAAAAGCTCAACATTCCTCGATGACGGAACTGTCTCGACGACATCATCTACTCGTGACTCGACTCACAGCTCGACGATTAGGTTGCCGAAGATAACGCTCCCTCAATTCTCCGGAGAGTTAGCACTCTGGCCCTCATTTATTGCGCTTTACAATACGTCAATTCATAAAAACAAGCAAATCTCCGCCATGGAGAAATATCAATATTTGTTGTCGTCGTTGAGGGGGGAAGCGCTGACCATCATAAAAAATTTGCCGTTTTCCGAAGACCATTATCCGATCGCGTATGATACGTTGATAGGCCGCTATCAGAACAAGAGGAAGTTAGCCACTCACTATTGGAATTCGATCGTTAAGGCAAAGCCCTTGAAGCAAGATTCGGCAAGTTCTTTGCTTGCATTGCTGGATACATTCCGCGAGAACATAAGAGCGTTGCAATTGATGAAGTTTCCGACGGAATCGTGGAGTTTCATACTGCTTAATCTATTGCTGGATAAACTCACACCGTCTTTGCGCGAGAAGTTTGAGTCGAAACATCGCAAGACCGAGGTTCCACAATATGAGCAGCTAATAAAGTTCCTGCAGGAGTATTGCAAGGTTCTTGCCGTCATGGCTCCTTCCTCGGATTTCTCGAACAAACCAGGAGAAAAGGACGCGAAGTACAATACTTCATCCTCCAAATCCAGGGCTTCGGTATCGTCTTTTGTGACCAGTTCAGCAGCTTGTCTAGTTTGTAAGGAGCAACACGTTCTTACAAAATGTCCTCAATTTTTGAAGTCCGCGATTAGGGACAGATTTTCTCTCGTCAAGAAATTGAAATTGTGTATTAATTGTCTTCGTGTAGGTCATAATGTGAAGTCCTGCCCTTCTACCTGGACGTGTCGGTCATGCCAATCAAAGCATCACACGCTCCTGCACTTTGATCAAAATCCTAGTTCCGCTTCAACAGTCGCTACTGCCAGCCCGGCTTCTCCGACACAGGATGCTGAGATGGCTGCTTCGTCACAAGGCTCTCAAGCCGTAGTGCTGACTAGCGTGGCAGAATCCAGACCGGTAATATTACTGTCTACTGTGAAGGCCGAGATTCTGGACGTTCACGGCAACACCTTCCCGGTTCGTATTTTGTTGGATAGCGCTAGTCAATCAAACTTCATCACCGAGAGTTGCCTGCGAAGAGGAGGATTTAACCGCACCAAGCATCGCATGCTGGTCTTAGGCGTGAATGATGTCAAGGCCGGTGGCGGCCTTGACATCATTCACGCCTAAGACCAGCATGCGATGCTTGGTGCGGTTAGGGTAGGACCTCTTTCGTACTTCAAGTAGCTAATCGGGCTGATATTCGATTGCCTGTTGAAGCTACAGTGCTGTCGCGTATCGTTTCTCCCTTGCCAAATATTCAAGTTGAGAAGAAGTCATGGAAGCATTTGGAAGGTTTACCACTCGCCGACCCGGACTACCATCTTCCTTGTTCAATCGACATCCTCTTGGGAGCTGAAATGTTCGTCTCTATTCTTGGCGATGGCCGTCGTAAGGGAAGCTTCGGAGATCCGGATGCCTTCAACACTATTTTCGGGTGGGTTCTGATGGGCGCGGTTTCCTCGCATTCTCCGAGAAACCTGCGTTCATGTGTAACCACCATAGAATCGATTGATGACACATTAAGTAGATTCTGGCAATTGGAGGAAATTCCAGATTGTACTTCAAGTTCTGACAACGATAGGCGCTGTGAGGAATTGTTCGAGCGGACTACTCGTCGCGGGAACTCAGGTCGCTTTATAGTCTCGTATCCCTTTTCGAGGGATCTCCCTTGTTTCGTTGACTCTCGTCAAATCGCGCTTAATAGATTTCGCTCGCTCGAACGCCGCTTCAAAGCGGACGTTACCTTCAAAACAGATTATTGCAAATTCATGCAAGATTATCTCGACAGTGGTCACATGGAGTTAATTAAACAGCCCTATCCAGCAGACGGGCCGGTTTATTATTTACCCCATCATGGAGTAATAAAACTCGACAGTGAGACCACTAAGTTACGTGTCGTTTTCGATGCTTCGTCTAGGTGTACCAACGGATCGTCATTGAATCAGACCTTGTTGAGTGGACCCAAGCTGCAGCTTGGATTCGTGGCTCTAACTGCGGATGTCAAGCAGATGTTTCGACAAATATGGATCGAGCGTGGCCAATGCGACTACCAACGGATCGTATGGCGCTTCTCCGAGGAGGATCAGATAACCGATTACCGGTTGAAAACGGTAACATTTGGGGTCACTCCTTCTCCTTATCTCGCAATTCGTTGTCTGCTCCAACTAGCGAAGGACGGTAGAGATAGTCGTCCCATGGCGTCTTCTACGATCATGTCTTCTCTCTACGTGCACGACATCGTTACTAGTGTACACTCAATGGAAGAGGCTCGCAATTTGCAGAATCAGTTGCAGCTGTTGCTTCAAAGTGGCGGTTTCGAACTGAGGAAGTGGCCATCATGGAGGGCAAGCAGCCATCCAGAAGTGTTAGCCGATTTGAATCCTCAGTACTGCAGTAGCTCGATGATGTCGTTCGAATCAGAAGAGAATCAATTTCTCAAAATATTAGGACTCCGTTGGTACTCTAGTTCAGATAGCTTCGGGTTTCAAGTCAACACGTTGAACAGAGATTGTTCCAAGCGTACAATTCTCTCAGAACTAGCTCGAATATTTGATCCCTTGGGTTTCTTGACGCCTCTCTCGTTCGCAGCGAAGAGGTTAATTCAACTCTTGTGGACCTTGAAACTAGATTGGGACACAACACCTCCCTTGGAGGTGTGTCAGCGCTGGGACAGGTATAGGTCTGAGCTCTCAGTTTTAACTTCGCTTCGCATCCCTCGTTCTTTAGCTCGAAATAACGTAGTTCGCCGTGAGATACATGGATTTTGTGATGCTAGTGAACAAGGCTATGGAGCCGTAGTTTACATGCGCATCGTCGCGCTTGATGGCGTAACCATTCGGCTGCTTAGTGCCAAATCTAAAGTCGCTCCGCTTAAGTCTATCACCTTGCCTCGTTTGGAGCTCTGTGCAGCGGTGTTGCTCTCGGATCTGATCGCATACCTCCAGCAAGTCTTTAAGGATAATCTGAAACTTGACAGCGTGTATGCCTGGTCCGATTCTATGGTCGCGCTTTCGTGGGTACGTTCCGCTCCCCATCGATGGAAGACGTTCGTACATAATCGAGTGGCCAGGATACAAGAAAAGATACAAATCTCGTCCTGGGAGCACGTCGACACTAAGTCTAACCCGGCGGATCATTGCTCACGGGGTTTGTACCCGAAGGAGCTGCTGGACTGTGCTATGTGGTGGCATGGCCCTGACTGGTTGTTGGACTTCAAGTCTCATTCTGAATCTGCCGTCGCGTCCAAACCCGCATCTGTTGTCGAGTCTAACCTCGAATCCGTTGTCGAATCGAATATTCTGGTGGAGGAAGAAGCCAGAACTCTAACCTTTGCTTGTGTCGTAAACTCGAATCAGCTCATGTCGTTACTAGATCGTTTCTCGTCGTTGAATAAAATTTCTAGAATAGCGGCTTATTGTTTACGCTTTATCGCTAAATCAAAAGGGAAGCCAGTTTCAGCCTCTGTAGCAGTAGATCAGTTGGAAATGCATTCGGCATTGCTTGTCCTGGTCAAATCAGTACAGACACGCCATTTCGCTGAGGAGATTTCTCGAATAAAAGGAGGCAAAAGAATTCCCAGGACCTTGCATAAATTTGGACCGTTCATAGATACCGCGGGGATTCTCAGGGTGGGCGGTCGGATCGTAAATTCCGTGTTACCCTATGAATCTAAACATCCAGCGTTGTTACCTAACAAGCATAGGCTCACGGACCTCGTCGTTGAGCATACTCATCAGGTACATTTACATCCAGGTCGACGCGCGATGCAGTACTTGCCAGCGCAACACTTTTGGATTTTAGGAGTACATCGAGCGATAAAACGCGTTTTATCCCGGTGCTACAAGTGCTTTCGCGCTAATCCTCGTTTTGCGCAGCCGCCTATGGCTGATCTACCTTCGGAGCGCGTAATTCAGGAAAAACCTTTTTCTGTTACCGGGACTGATTATGCAGGACCTTTCCTGGTAACTAATCGTCGTGCTCGCGGAATAACACCTTTCAAAGTCTATGTCTGCTTGTTTGTTTGCTTCACGATCAAGGCTATTCATTTGGAAATAGCTTTCTCGTTATCCACGGATTCCTTTTTAGCAGCCTTGCGCCGATTCGTGGCCAGGCGAGGAAGATGCTCGTTACTGTTTAGCGACTGCGGAACTAATTTTGTTGGTGCGCATCGAGAGCTGGTCGATCACATGCGGTTCGCTTCAGAGACCGAGAAAATAAGATGGTCTTTCAATCCTCCATCCGCGCCTCATTTTGGAGGACTGTGGGAGTCGGGAGTGAAATCGATGAAGACCCATCTCAAACGGGTAGTAGGCGATCAAATCCTCACGATCGAGGAATTTAGTACGGTGCTCGCTCAGATAGAGGCCGTGTTGAATTCAAGGCCCCTCTGTCCTATGACTTCCGATCCGAACGATCTCACAGTACTTTCGCCGGGTCACTTCATCACCATGGAACCACTCGTGTCCATTCCGAGTCCTGATTTGACCTTGGTGCCGATGAATCGACTGGATAGATGGCAACTGGCGCAGCGAATGCATCAGGACTTTTGGAAGCGTTGGCATCAGGAGTATCTTTATACCCTGCAGCAACGTCCAAAATGGCTCAATCAAATCGATCCGATCGAGAAGGGTTCGTTGGTCTTGGTGAAAGAGGATAACGTCCCTCCTTTGCATTGGAAGCGAGGACGCATCACAGAATTGCATCCCGGTCGTGACGGAGTTCCGCGAGTAGCCACCGTAAAAACAACGAATGGCTCATTAACACGTCCTTTGGTGAAGCTCTGCCCATTGCCGAAGGGCAGTCCACCAGATAATTAATGAAAATATATATATATTTGGTGGGCGGTATGTTTGGCGCTCACCAATTGTTCGTGTCGTATGTTAGTTTGTCTATTATTGTTATCGCGCTAGTTATATTTTCTTTAACATGTTTGTCGTTTCGAATGCTTATTGTAAATTATTTTGACTTTATTGTAACGTATTGCCGATGGATAGCGAATCGGAGCCCAAAGGTAATCGATTAACTAAACGGTGCTGCCATCGCTATCCATCGATCCAAATTATTGAGTGTGGGAGCACACTACTCGCTTGCCGTGCCTTACAGGAAGAAGGCTCGGACACTGGCTCACGAGATCCGCTCCGGAACACTTGTTCGAATACTGGCTCAGTATCTACACGACTGGTTGCTCATACCTCACTGGAAGAGAGGAGACTTCATCCCTTTGCAGGAGTTGAAATTGCATGGATGGAAGGAACTGCATTCGGCATGCTTATCTCTCTCTCTCTCTCTTACTTACACTGCTTTATCGCTTAACGCTCACTGCATGCTGCACGGAAAAGCTGTGGAGGATCTGCTTGAGAAGCACGAGGCACGCATCGCACGGTGAGTCGCTTACCTTTGCTCATTAATCGCATATGTATTGGTTTAATCTCGCTATCCACGCGGCTTTGCGTAATTATCGTTTTATGTAAAGCATTCGCGTCGCTTTCGTATCGTTTCGTCTCATAAAACGTTCGCTATCATTCGCAAGATTCGCAAAGGGGAGAATTGTAGATACCCTCCCCTAACATTATTATTATAATTATTATGGAATATTTTATAACGCATTCTCTACTACAAGCAGGTATTTGCCAAACATTTTTTGATTCCACATAGTAAGATTTCAAATGAGTTCAATTGCATAGAACTGCAGGAAACGCAATTTATACTGTTTCAGATCTGTCAGCGTTTTGAAGACGATTACAATGCCGCAAAGACAACGTTGAGCGAATTACGAGTGCGTTACGATTCATCCTATGATTCAATTTGCGTTATATTATTCGTGTACAGAAATAAAACAACTGATGTTTCAGGCGAAAGTTTCAAAATGTGAGAAATGCAGGACATGTATAATGGATTCGTCCAATATATTAGCGGATATCGCGCATCCCTTGGAGAATCGAATAGATCCTATGCTTCACAGAGTGCAGGAAAGGGTGCGCGAATTAGAATTGGAATTGGCGCAGACCAAGTTGGCTCACGTCGAGGCCGAGTGTCGAAATCAGGTGACAAGAATATATATTTTTTTGCGTTACATTAATTTTTCGAAATCGCAAGATATAGAAATCCTTGATACAAATCGCGTTTGCGATGCAGGATCTGACGCATCAATTGCACGCTACTGCCTCCGAGCTGCAAGCCGCGCGAAACAGCTGGCCGTGGCTCAGTAAAACCTTGTCCAGCATAAAGGAAGCAGCGAACAAGAGGGAAGTCCTGGCTCCGGCTGCTTTGAGAGATCTGAGACGCGATAGCGCACCCGGAGGCGATTTGCATCATCTGATACACTCTCGAAGCCGCGACGCGCGGGACAGTCTCAAGGAAGTTGTGTGATGCAGTAAGCATTTCCTTAAAGTAGAGAGAGTAATTTTTTTACAATAAAACTTTATAATATTAAAATAAGACGTAATATTTATAAAATATCAATCGTACGAATGAGAAGCTCATTTTATCTGTATTCAAATTTTTTAAAAATATTTTATAGAAACACAGTCATCGATATTTCTCATTGATGTTGTTTAATATTCTTCCTATCTCTCTTTCTCTTTCTTTCGCATGAACGATATTTCATATTTATATTCGTTAATTTTTTATTATAGACAAAATGCCAGTGGAAGAGTTGGAGTCAAATATGCCAGGCACAAATACGTGAACATGACGTATATTCGTAGTTACATGTAATGTACATACGACTTGATCTGTTAAGTCGATGATGTAATTCTCTGTCACTTTCCGCTATATTTCGCATGTCAAAGTGCTTTTCAGGCAGCCCTATTTATCGCTAATAATTATATATTGAAAATTGGTGTTACATTTTTTGTTCTTCAAAATTAGATTAATTTCTGTGATCTTTTTCTTTCAATACTCTACGAGTATAAACACGCTTATATTAATTTTATATTAATTTAATTTAATTTTTTTTTTTTAGCATATGTAAAGCAGTGCGCGAGCTTTTCTATGCTTGATAAAATTTTTAAAAAATGATATAACACTACACTTATTACGCGGGCTACTAACAATCGACAATTTACCGCCAAAAGAATCGCATTACGTACGCAAACATAAATTATTTATAATGTTAAAAAATACACAAAATAAGTAATATATGCCGCGTTTTGTACGAAACTAGTCGTAAGTATGAAAGGGAGAAAATGTAGAAACTTCTACCGTGTATACAGTAGTGCTTTCAAGTAACACAACAAATGCGCGATATCAATATACAATATAAATCAAGATTTATATCGCGTAACACAGCAATGAAGAGTTATTCTTTTTTTTCTTAATTAATTTTATCCGGATTAATATAACATTCCAAAATTGTGTTCCAAAGTTGCGTTTTCTTCCATTATTGCTGTTTATTATTAAGTCAGCTATTCTCTGCAATGATTTCAATTTAACTGACGTAATTGATGATGATACGTACGTATAGTTATGATACTTTTACTGATTCACAATTAGTGTGTTAGAATTGATATTAAAAGTTTTCACTGTTTTAGTTTTTTATATGTATTTTCGTCACCGATAAACTCGCGCGAAGCGTATATATTTTATCTCTAGTTCCGTAATGAGACATTAATCATACAAATATAGCAAAATAGATTATGCGTGTAAAAAAATATAACAAATAAATGCGAGATACTCAGAATTTTGTTTAGTTGCAATTTGCACTTTGTTTTGACAAAATTGATAGCAAGAAACAAACACACTATTAAAAGCCATAGAGCTTACTGGCATTAAGGCACTATTTAAAAGCGCAATTCTGTCAAATATATGTAATTTTATGTAGTATTATAAGTGTTTTAACAATAAATTTGCTAATATATCCCTATAGCACATTCTTGACTATCAAACTTAACTTTGTAAGCCATTTACTCAAATATGATATATATTTATTTATGTATAATTGCATTTAAAAAATTAAAAAAGAAACTGTTACGCGCAACGAAATATTACTAAAATTGTCTATAATTCTACAAACATATTCATTTATGGCATTTATGCCATTGAGTTATACAATTCGATTTATTTGAAACACGATTCATGTTTATTTAATTTCTCGATTAAAAAAGGAATTTATTAAAATGCGATAAAATTAAGGAAAACTGTGTACACGATTGCAAGTAAAGTTTATGTCACGTTTTGCTTGTACTCTAGCGAATAACCAGTTATATCACTCAAAAAATGAAAGTCTTTATTTCTGTAAATACTACAAAACAGTCGAAATGGTCTGTTAACAGAATTATGTAAAATTGTAGGCTAATCTTACATAAACCACACATACACACTGTATACCCTGTAATTTCATTCAACAATATTATTATTGAAATAAAGGAAGATATCGCACGTCTTCATGTAAAATATTTAATATTAAGAAGTTCATAACTTTTATGCCATACAATATGTACATGCTTTTCTGTATTAGGTCAAAATATATCGAGAACATTATATCTACTATCAGATTTTACATCAATTTTATTTACCCAAAGCACGAGCGCGAACATAATTCTATGCAGTCTCAGTCTTAGGAAGTTTTAAGAAAATTGTAGTTAAATAATCACAAAACAACTCAATATTCATAATATATCACACATTTGTGATAATATAATGTACCAGATATCATATATATACGAGGGATGTATGATAAGTACTCGTGTTTAACGACTGATAGCGCCACTGACTCAAAATCTGTATACTATTGTTTAATTTCATCTTTCAACTGTCGCCTGTCAAAATTTCAGACATATTTATCGAATAGATTTTGTTTTAAAGCTGTTAAAATTGGGCAAGTTTGTATTTGTTTGCAATCATGGAAAAAGAGCAATATCGGTCAGTGATTCGATTCCTTTTTTTGGATGGGAAGACGTGTGAGGAAATCAAAATGCAGTTGCATGCCGTTTATAAGGATCATGCACCTTCGATGACTACCATCAGATATTGGTTTAATGAATTCAAGCGAGGCCGAACATCCGTTTTTGATGAAGAGCGTCCAGGCCGTCCGATTGTGGTGACTACGGAGGATATGGTCAACAAAATCCATGATATCGTGTTAACAGACCGCCGAGTGAAGATCAGAGAGATTGCTGACATTGTAGGCATCTCAATTGAACGCGTACAAAATATCTTACACGAAAAATTGGGCATGAGAAAGCTATCGGCGAGATGGGTGCCGCGTTTGCTCACAGTGGAACAAAAACGGAACCGCATGACAACTTCAGAGTACTGTTTGGACATGTTTAAGCGCAATCCGAAAGAGTTTCTGCGGCGTTTCATAACTATTGACGAAACATGGATCCATCACGCCAGAATCGAAAGAACAGTCTAAACAGTGGACTTCACCCGGCGAACCTGCTCCAAAGAAGGCAAAAACGGTTCCATCGGCCGGAAAGGTCATGGCCACCGTTTTTTGGGATTCGCGAGGCATCATCTTCACCGACTATTTGGAGAAGGGAAGGACAATTACGGGGCAGTACTATGCTGATTTATTGGGCCGATTCGACGCTGAATTGAGAAGAAAACGGCCCCATTTGGCGAAGAAGAAAGTGCTCTTTCACCACGACAACGCACCAGCTCACTCGTCCGCAATCGCTACAGCAAAACTGGTCGAATTACGCTATGAATTGCTACCTCATCCACCATATTCCCCCGATTTGGCCCCCTGTGACTTTTTTTTGTTTCCAAACATGAAAAAATGGCTTGGCGGAAAGCGGTTCACGTCAAACGAAGAAGTTATCGCGGAAACAGAAGCCTATTTTGCGGAGTTCGAAAAATCATATTTTTTGAATGGCTTAAAAAAGTTGGAATATCGGTGGACTAAATGTATTGAACTAAAAGGAGACTGTGTTGAAAAATAAATAAAAAAAAATTTTTTTTAATGCGTTTTCTTCCCTAACACGGGTACTTATCATACACCCCTCGTATATATATATATATATATATACAAATTTACATATATATTGTATATATTATATATATATGTTATATTATAGGTTTATATATGTATATATACATATATATGTGTGTTACACTTATCGAAACTTAACATATTTATGAACTTTCATCAATATTACATTAAGATCTAAACTATTGCATTGAAAACTTTTGACATTCAATAAACAATTAATGAAAATATAGAATCGTAAGAAAATATATATATATATGTATGTATATGCATGTGATATGTAAATGTATATATATGTTAAAAGATCAAATCTCTTGAAATTTTTACTATTAACAAGAATGTTTGATCTTTTCTATGAAATAGAGAAGCTGAGATATATTTATATGATATAAAGCTACAATTTGAAAAACTTCTTGCAATCCGTTCCTTAAGTTTGAGAGAGATGAATAACATAAAACGCAATGTTTGATTTACAATATAAAAATAGAAATTATAAGTTATACTTAATCAAATATAAAGAAAGAGAAAAATATGTTTCTACTTAATAATCAGATTTTCCTTGCTGTTACATAAAACGTTACACATAGGTTCAAAATATTATAATTTCATAACGCCATAAAAAATAAAAATAAATATAGAGGTAGTTAAATATCAACATGATTTAAGCATTTAAATTTAAATTAAAAAAATGTTGTTTTCATATCAAATATTCTAATGTAAAATGCAAAATTTTTCATCAGATATCAAATATAAGCAAGAATGTTCTCCAATGTATAGAACTTTACCCTCCAAATCTATATCTTGTAGACTTTGTTGGGAACGTCAAAGATTGATATGTACGATTATATTTAAATATCTTAATTATATCACACGCATCACATTCTCCCTTTCACGTCCCAAGTAAGTAAAGTTTTTTGTTCTTTGTGCTTGTAATCATTTATATATCGCTCTCATTCTCGGAAGAATTGCTATCGAAACCTTCGTCACGACCCACGTAGTTAGCATCATCTAGTAATAATATTATAATACTTTTTAATAAACATTAAAATTATTTAAATATTACAATTATAAATATAAAATTTAAAAATATATTTTTTGCCTATGCAAACAGTGCAAAAAGATAAGGAGAACACATAGTTACCTGCAACTTCATCTTCGAGGTCCCTCAAATTTTGCCGAGCTTGCATATCAAATTCAAGCGGATTGGCCATGTCCAATAATCTCAATAACCATATAGGAAAGCCGTTTTGTATTACATAAATATCGTTTTCATTCTCGAGATACATCGATGAGCGGTTGCAAGTTTTCGATATCGTCGGCACCCACAGCTATCATGTTATTACCCTCATCATCTCTGTTATTGTTCGCCAAATCACCATTTTCCACCTCGATCAATTCCAAAATGCCGAGTCTCGGCGCTTCCGCGATGCTCGGCAGTAGGAATACTATGAGAGTTCTAACCCAGGTCCTCTGAGGGGGGTGCGGGGCGCGGGGGGTTCTCCGGGGCGAGGGGTATGACGTCACGTGGGGCGGGGGTATCTCGTAGGCGCGGGGGCTGACGTCACGCGGGTGGAGGAGATGTTTCGAACAAAGGAGGGGGGAGGGGGGGGAGTCTAAGCATGTTCGGCAACTGATTATCTTTGTGATTTATGGCTACCCGAAGCCATAAAACTGTTTTTCATTTTATGGACATTTTATCATTAGGAAAGGAATGAAGATTTTAAGCCGACGCTGCGACGAACATGTCAAACGTTATTTATAGGGGTGCAAATGTAAAAGCGTTGACGTTCGGCAGCTTGTACCCTCGCGGAAAATCGGTCGTAAACGAGAGCGAAACATTTTCCTAAATATCTTTTAAGGAAGAATTGCAATAATTTTGAGAGGGACGGGGGTTGAAGCTTATGGAGAGAGAGTCTGTCTCCACATCAAAAAGTCTCGAACAGTCGCCGAGCGAAGTGAGTGTAAAAAAATAGTGAAAAAAATGACTGGAGGTTTTCTGCGCCGTACGCTCCCCGAAATAGTAAGTTGTACAATTTATTTAAAACTATTGTACAGAATATTGCAATATGTTTAGATATATATATTAAATATTCATATTTTTCAGATGATCTATAACATTGTGCAAAATTTACGGCCGCAACACGTGGTGGAGCAAGGTTTAACTGAACGAGAATGGGTGAGAATGCTGAGGTGGGAACATCGACAAATGTTTGCAGAAATGTGGTGCGAAACTGCAGAGGCGCGGGAAATGGATGCCAATAACAGTTGGCTATGGGAGAACATGTATGCTCTTCGGGAACTGTTTGGTCTAGAGCCATATCCACCAGAACCTGTGGTGGAAAATTGGAACTAGTAAGTATTTCTTTTAATTATAAATTATTAAAATAATTAATAAAAATTTTCTGTTATGCAGGAGTCCCCGCCCAGCCGTCGCCTCCGCTTCTCACAGCACCTAGCATTCGGCTGCCTCACCGCCTCGCATCCACAATCGTCGGCTTTACCATAGTCACCTCCATCACCGACAATTTTTATATATTATGATATTCATTTATATTTTCATCTTTATATTTTCATCTTTATATTCTTATCTTTATATTCATTTATATATATTTTTTAAAATTTTATATCCATTTTATATTCACATTTATATATTCACATTTATATATTCACATTTATATACATTTATATCCATTTATATTCTTTTAAACACACACACACACACACACACACACACACACACACACACACACACACACACACACAAATGTATAATACACATTTATTCATAATTAAAAATAATTAATATTAAATTAATATATTCATTTTAAAAATTCCTCTTCTTTTCCTTCACTGCGTCATCTCTCGCATGCGCCTCTCGCTATCTCTGTCTCTCGCGTTCACCTCGCGCTCTCTCTTTCTCTCCTAAGCGCTATCTCTAGCAGTCCCTAACCTCGCGTCATCTCTCTCTCTCTCTCTCTCCTCGCCGCAACATCTCTCTCCTTCACGTTCGCCTCACACCCTCTCTTTCTCTCGCGTTCACCTCGCGCTCTCTCTTTCTCTCCTAAGCGCTACCTCTCTCGCAGTCCCTAGCCTCTCGGTCCCTAGCCTCGCGATCCCTAGCCTCTCAGTCCCTAGTCTCGCGATCCCTAGCCTCTCAGTCTCTAGCGTCACGTTCCCCCTTCCCCGCATGACGTCATCCCCCACAAGGACCGTGCAACGAGCTACGTATGAGTGCAATATTTGTAGATGGTATCTTTACGACTTTTTTATGAGGGTTCTTAGACATTTTCCCCAAAAAGGTATAGAACAAGCGCCGATGATTAACAATTTTGTACCCTCGTTAATATAATTTTATTACGGAAGCGCCGATGTCCGGCTGCTCGTCAACGGAGCGTTCTAGAGTTCATTAAAACTATGTTTTTCATTTTATGGACATTTTATCATTAGGAAAGGAATGAAGATTTTAAGCCGACGCTGCGACGAACATGTCAAACATTATTTATAGGGGTGCAAATGTAAAAGCGTTGACGTTCGGCAGCTTGTACCCTCGCGGAAAATCTCCCATAAAAACGAGAGCGAAACATTTTTCTTAATATTTTTTAAGGAAGAATGCAACGTATCGGTGCCAACGTTCGGCAGCTTGTGTCCTTACTCCTCTATCCATAAAACCGATATCTCGGGAAACTATCTTTTGAGATACGCCAAATGTTAGAAAAGAAGATAGAATTAGGTGAAATATATATATAAGGAGGATGAGAGCGCGTCAAACCATAGTACGATTTGAAAGCGCATAGATGCAGCGGTGAAAAAAGTTTAGTGGTTACTTTCTTGTATTAGAAGTATTAGTGGTATAATAGTGAATAAAAGAAATAATGGAAAACATCGAGCAGAACGAACGCGACCTGTTGGAGCGGTCCCATCAAATCACCACCTTGGGCGAATATTTTGAATGGGCGCTGCGCTGCGAGGACTTTATCAAACTGCTCGAAGAACGCAGTCGTGTCAAGCGTCCGCGACTCTCCATTGGATATAGACAATCTTTGGTTGCTAGAATCGCGCGACTCGAGGGTGCAAAGACTCGATTGCAGAGACAGTTTATACCCAGTGGTGGTAATTACAGTGGCGGTAATTACAGTGGCGATAATAACACGGGAAGACTCGTTTGGCGAGAGATCGATACCGCGTTCGAAAATCGGATACTGACAGGTGCGGTGATTAACGCAGACTATATCGAACCGCGACAATTTTTGGAAGACGCTAGTAGTGTAGTTCTTGAGCAAGTGCAAGATGTTATAAAAATACACAACTGTGCAAAAGTAAATACCGTGTTCAACGGTGAGTTTGTGACAGGTGATATGCGCTCCAACAAAAGCATTAACACGCGAAATTATGAACTCTTTCGCACGTCCGATTTACACGAGTGGTATGAGCGGCATGTCATCGAATCCACATTGGCGTCTCTCGAAGAGTTTCAGGAACGTGATAGCGGATGGGCATTGTCACGAATCCTTGTTCTTACGGTCAACGTCAACAAGTGCAATCCTATGCGCGCGGGGTGTTATCTAAACTTACCGCGAGAAATTATGACGAAGAGAGCAGTGGTGAACGTGCGATCAACGGACAATGCATGTTTCGCATGGTCAGTGGTGGCCGCTCTGTACCCCGCAGAAAGACATGTGGAACGAGAATTTTCATATCCCCATTACACGACAGTGTTAAATCTTCAGGACATTGAGTTTCCGATGACGTTAAACCAAATTAAAAAGTTTGAACGGGTCAGAAACGACTACGAACGGCTCAGAAACGGCTTTGAACGGGTCAGAAACGACTACGAACGGCTCAGAAACGGCTTTGAACGGGTCAGAAACAGCTTCAAGCGGGCCTGAAACGGCTTCGAACGGGTCAAGAATAACTATCTTAGCGGACGATAAAGAACGGCTATTGAAGAATGACAACAGGAAATGAATGATAAAACGAACAACAAACGGCAATCGGGAAAACCGATGAAGCAAAGAAGCAACATAGTTTGGAGATACGGCAGTTTGTGAACGAACTGCACGCTCCGGCGAGAAAAAAATTTTCCCCGAAGATATCGTCGAGATGCGTTCGTATTCTCGCTTTTGTCTTTACTCTTGAGTGGTAACCTCTATTGAAAAGAGAATACGGACGCATCTCGACGATATCTTCGGGGAAAATTTTTTTCTCGCCGGAGCGTGCAGTTCGTTCACAAACTGCCGTATCTCCAAACTATGTTGCTTCTTTGCTTCATCGGTTTTCCCGATTGCCGTTTGTTGTTCGTTTTATCATTCATTTCCTGTTGTCATTCTTCAATAGCCGTTCTTTATCGTCCGCTACCGTAAGATAGTTATTCTTGACCCGTTCGAAGCCGTTTCAGGCCCGCTTGAAGCTGTTTCTGACCCGTTCAAAGCCGTTTCTGAGCCGTTCGTAGTCGTTTCTGACCCGTTCAAAGCCGTTTCTGAGCCGTTCGTAGTCGTTTCTGACCCGTTCAAAGCCGTTTCTGACCCGTTCAAAGCTGTTTCTGAGTCGTTTTTGACCCGTTCGTTGCCGTTCTTGAGCCGTTCGTAGTCGTTTCTGACCCGTTCAAAGCCGTTTCTGACTCGTTCAAAGCCGTTTCTGAGCCGTTTCTGAGCCGTTCGTAGTCGTTTCTGACCCGTTCAAAGCCGTTTCTGACTCGTTCGAAGCCGTTTCTGAGCCGTTCGTAGTCGTTTCTGAGTTAAGGTTACAGACTGCGATAAACGAGCGATAAACGTTAAAAATATTAAAGATACTTTTATTAATGATAATGATATAATGATATCTTTAGATGTTAGTTCATTATTCACAAATATTCCTAAAGAGTTGGTTTTAAATGCCGTTAAAAAACGTTGGATTGACATTGCTAAGAACACAAATTTCAATTTAGCTCAATTTTTACATTCAATAGAATTGATTTTAGATTCAACTAGTTTCAGCTTCAATGGTCAGTTTTATGAACAAATATTTGGCAGCCCGATGGGTTCTCTTTTATCACCTATCATAGCAGATATTGTGATGGATGATTTGGAGACACAATGTTTAAGTTTGTTAAGTTTCACTGTCCCCATATATTATAGATATGTAGACGACTTTTTTGCTATATTGCCACGTACAAAAATAGATGAGATATTAATGACTTTTAATAATTACCACCAACGCTTAAATTTCACATATGAAATTGAAGTCAGTTCTTCCATTAATTTCCTAAATACAACGATCATTCGTTCAGACAATAGACTCATTACTAATTGGTACAGGAAACCTACATGTTCTGGAAGATATATAAACTTTTTTTTTCTAACCACCCTTTAAAATATAAAATTAATACTATTTATAATCTGGTTGATCATGTCATTCTACTATCCAATGACATTTTCCATCATAAAAACATTGAGATGGTGAATGATATCTTACTTAATAATTGTTTAACCTAAACACATCATCAAACGACATATACAAAAAAGAATTAATGTATAAAAAATTCGTAATCACATTAATGATTGTGATATGAATAGTGGACAATCTGACAGAACATCTTTTATTTCATTGCCATATGCTAAAGATGTGAGTTATGATCTATGTCGTGTTATGCGTGGCATGGGCTTCAACGTCTATAAAATAACCAAAAAAAAAAAGCTAAATACATTGATTAAACGTGGTAAAGATAGTTTACATAATGATCAGAGAACTAATGTTGTATATAAATTAGATTGCAAAAACTGTAATGCGTCATATATCGGCCAAACAAAAAGGCGCTTACGTACTCGAGTGAAAGAGCATTTTAACAATATAAAATTGCATGAAACCAATCATTCCGTTATAAGTAAACATAAATTGGAATTCGGACATGAATTTGATTTGGACAAAACCTAATATATTATATAATGAGAAATATGTGAAAAAGAGAGAAATCGCGGAAATGTTGTATATTAAAAAATTCAATAATACAATCAACCTACAAAAGGACACAGATAGCTTAAATAAAATCTATGACAAAATAATAAAGGTCGTTTAGCTTGGTTTCCTATTTTTATATTTCAGTCACTGACAAAGTTTCATACTGATACAATGTTTCTCTCTCTTTAAAATTCAACAAGATGTTAATGATTTGTTTTAACTTAAATTTGTGAAGTGTTTCAATAAGAACGTATGTATTCAAAATTTTATAGCAAATCCATTTATGTATATTACTGTTTTTTGTATTCAAACCGTTTTTTTTAAATTAATTATTATTTCAGTTTATACTTGAAAAGGACCACAACCATATGGTCGAAGCGTTGTAACTTCTATTAAATAAACAAATTTTGGCTAGTTTGGTCGATTAATTTACAACTACCCCTTTGATTATTGTACTAGCGATATAAAAACAACTTAAAAAATTTAAAATTTTTATTAATTATTTTATTATTTTAATAATATTTAAAATTAAAAAGAGATACTCACTAGACCCATAATTCCTCCCTGACAGGTTCGGGAGGATATGATTCCTCGCCGAACAATTTTCTGAGGCAGAAGACGTCATCTCACTAGTAATCCTGTGCCCATTCCACGATCCCCTCCGCGTCGTCCCATAGCTCGGCCAATTCCCGCCGATCGCACCACCGATAATTTCGTACTTGTTCTATATGCCGATGATTAAGGTATCCACCGATTTGGATGGATTCCTCGGTTATTTTCTGAAAATCGACAAATTTGGTAGATAATATTAATAAACAAATTTATTATATAATAATAAAAACTTACCGGCATTGTGAATATAAGGAACAGAGTCCTCAATAAATTTTCTAGCAGGTGGGTCTTCCAAGATATTATGTCTATTATTTCATGAAGTCCTAAGGATATTCTTGTTAAAAAAAAATTTGGGCCCAAAATGTCTCCCGATCCAAAAGGCATTTTGCACTGCACTTAATAACTTAGCTCGATGACACTTAGCGATACTTAGCTCAGCGACTGCTTTAAACTTTGTGATGAACATCGCAGAGACAGACCCTCTCTCCATAAGCTTCAGCCCCATCCCCTCAGATAAATCGTAGTAATAAATATCTGTTTATAAATTCGAGCGGTTGGACATCAGCGCTCACCGTAATGCTATACGCCATACGCTGTTTTGTTTATACCTGCGGAAAGGACCATGAGAATGCTTAAAAGAGAGAGAGAGAGAGAGCGTGAGGTGTTTACGAGAGATAGCGCGAGAGAGATGTCGCACAGTGGTGCCATATATGTGAATCACGGAAAAAATTATATAATTTATTAACTTTTAGAGATCGGGCTTTTTTGATGATTTTAATAGTTTTCAATTGCACACATATCAATATTGTTATATTAGAAGAAATAAAACATCAATATAGAGCTGATAAAAATTAGTTATATAATATATTTTTATTTAATTAGTGATGACCAATCTAAACGCGTGTTCAAAACAAAAAAAAATATATATTTTATAACAAAAGAGGTATTTTATAATATCTTTGAACTGAACCTACTAGCCCCGGTCTCCTCTAGTCTTCTCGTTATGCATTTATATTCAAATAAAACAAATATAAACATTTTTCCATTTTTTATTATAAATATAAATAATCGCACTAAATCGCAATTGTAATTAATTGCATACGATAATATAGTATGATTTTAAATTTATATAAATTTCTGATTGAAGGGAAATGTAGATAAATGGTGAGATTTATTCAATGATCAAGATTAGTAAGGGGATTTACGATTTTATAATATTATTCTTTGCATAAAAAAAAATCTGATTTAAAAACGAAATAAATACGCTTTTATAAAGTTATTATGTCAAATTTGTGAATTCCGTACAATAATTTTCAATATAAGATCTTCAAAAAAAATTGTAGGAATATATGGAATAAAAGCATAAAAATTTCATATTCGATGATACTTTAAAATTTTCATCGGAACGACTCTAATGATGTTCACAGTTTTATAAGCGTTGGACCGCTAACAATGCGAGTTCATACGATTAACAACGCCAAACTCATAAGTCTCGAATCTTCAAATGTATGCATGATGATGATCGAATCGACGTTACACCGTATGTTCGATCTCGATCCATGCATTGATGTATCTTTTGATCGATTGGTTAAAATTACCGAGACAGTCGACGTTAAATTTACACAATTTTCAAATATCGCGTCCAATGTAACGAGAATCCTAAAGAAGTATCAAATGTAATACGCGCTAGCGACGCCTTCAATAAACATCAACTCATCGATTGTGAGCTGGCAGCTTTAATTTTTAGTCCATTGTTACGTCCTGTGGACTGCACGATTCTTTTCTCCTCCCCGATTTACGCAGATTCACGTTCCGCGAACATATTAATTATAAGACCGAAATTAGTTATAAGAATTAAACGGAGAAAGACAGTGATTGTGAAACAACTCGATCGGTGAGATTACGAAACCTACACTTTGATCAATAAGTCATAGGTAATGTTGAAATATCGCGATCGACACACGCTATCAGTAGACCAAAGATCGGAATTAGGAAAGAACTCTTCATACAAGGAAGCAATACGTTGCGCAAAGGGGATTAAAACACCGAACGTATGACTATGAGTCACAAGAAAAGAAGACGCCCTTTGCCCTATAGGAAGGGTAGACGAATAGTATAAAAGCAGCAAATCTTCCAAGAACGCTCTATTAATTCCGCCTACATTGTGGCAGTTACACACTTCTGGATCCTCGCATTAAACATACATTGTGACCATCGAGGCTCAACAACCAGCTATCAGTCAACCTACACCTTCGCCCACACCACTCGAAGGAATCATCGATCCTGAGGATCAACCTATAGCTGCCAATCCGCTCACCAAATAATATACAGCCAACAGTGAGTACTTTCATTCTTCTACGATCACGGAAGTGAATAAATCCCCGGAATCGCGACTAAACTTAATAAGTAGTGGAAATCGCTGCCCGTCGAGCATTGAAACGCGCTCTCCGATTGAAACGGGACGATTAAAAGCCAACGCGAATCCTCAACCGCCTCATAGCACATCAACATTACAAACACACATATATATAATTGTTTATACATGTCCACAAATTCAAATGTCTAATTCTCCGAATATTATTAAGATTTTATTTTTTTTGAATAAATGATAATTATTTACATTACGCGAATTTAAAGTCTTATTTAAACCCCTGCGTTCCTTCATATATCTCCCGAGATCGCACAAGGTCCTATCCCGCGTAAAAGGGATTTAATTCCCTTACCGAAAAGGACCGACGAACGGACCCCTGAAATAAGCCAGGTAAAAGCGACTATCCAGTCGTTGACCTGCAAAAGGGCCAGACAGTCCGTTCGACCCGAAATCACTCCGATTTCGGGAAAACGCTGTTACGACCTTCGAGCGGCCTTTCCTTCGTGCAGGCCAGGACGTAACACCATAATATGTAAGAAAAAAAATATAAATAAAGAGTTTTTAAAGTCTAAATTATGATGTAATTTTTGCATGCATTTCCATTCTCCATCTTTCTCCCACCCGTAACCAGTCTCAGCTCTCATACGTAGCTCGTTGTAAAGTCCTTGCGGGGATGACGTCATGCGAAGAAGGGGGAACGTGACGCTAGAGACTGAGAGGCTAGGGATCGCGAGACTAGGGACTGAGAGGCTAGGGATCGCGAGGCTAGGGACCGCGAGGCTAGGGACCGAGAGGCTAGGGACTGCGAGAAAGGTAGCGCTTAGGAGAGAAAGAGAGAGCGCGAGGTGAACGCGAGAGAAAGAGAGGGTGTGAGGCGAACGTGAAGGAGAGAGATGTTGCGGCGAGGAGAGAGAGAGAGAGAGAGAGAGAGAGAGAGAGAGAGAGAGAGAGAGAGAGAGAGAGAGAGAGAGAGAGAGAGAGAGAGAGAGAGAGAGAGATGACGCGAGGTTAGGGACTGCTAGAGAGATAGCGCTTAGGAGAGAAAGAGAGAGCGCGAGGTGAACGCGAGAGACAGAGATAGCGAGAGGCGCATGCGAGAGATGACGCAGTGAAGGAAAAGAAGAGGAATTTTTAAAATGAATATATTAATTTAATATTAATTATTTTTAATTATGAATAAATGTGTATTATACATTTGTGTGTGTGTGTGTGTGTGTGTGTTTAAAAGAATATAAATGGATATAAATGTATATAAATGTATATAAATGTGAATATATAAATGTGAATATAAAATGGATATAAAATTTTTAAAAATATATATAAATGAATATAAAGATAAGAATATAAAGATGAAAATATAAAGATGAAAATATAAATGAATATCATAATATATAGAAATTGTCGGTGGTGGAGGTGGCTATGGTAAAGCCGACGATTGTGGATGCGAGGCGGTGAGGCGGCCGAATGCTAGGTGCTGTGAGAAGCGGAGGCGACGGCTGGGCGGAGACTCCTGCATAACAAAAAATTTTTATTAATTATTTTAATAATTTATAATTTATTTTAGAATATATTTAAAAAAAATAAGAAACTGATACTTACAATGCGTACACACCGAGCACATGTTCCGGCTAAATATCATACATAGCGGGGCACGACAAACGCTGCACAATTCTTGTTCTATTATGTTAAACATTCTCGTATAATGTTGTCGTACAACACAAATAGTTCCACATTTCTTATAAAGCAGCTAGTGCACAGTTTAATATTATCCCAAGGTACATAAAACAAATTTAAAACGCACATTTTCAACGATGCATTTATAGTAAGCATCTCAACCGGTGCCACAAATTGTATAGTTGTTTCGGCAAAGTCTTCACAATCATCACTATTATAATCAGAGTCTTCAAGAGGCTCTATCACTTCTTCATCATCAGATTCATTTATCACATTTACAATTCTATTATTAATTTCTTCGACTATCATTACTTCCTCGTCATTATCACTATCCTCAATCATAATAATATCTTCATCCATTTCTTTTACTCTGATCTGTGCTATACGAATACTAAAGACTTTTTGACGCGGAGACAGACTCTCTCCATAAGTTTCAACCCCCGTCCCTCTCAAAATTATCGCAATTCTTCCTTAAAAAGATATTTAGGAAGATGTTTCGCTCTCGTTTACGACCGATTTTCTGCGAGGGTACAAAGCAGCCGAACGTTGGCGCCGATACGTTGCATTCTTCCTTAAAAAATATTAAGAAAAATGTTTCGCTCTCGTTTTTATGGGAGATTTTCCGCGCGGGTACAAAGCTGCCGAACGTCAACGCAAATAGGTAGAGGCCTATTAAATCACGTTTGACATGTTCGTCGCAGCGTCGGCTTAAAATCTTCATTCCTTTCCTAATGATAAAATGTCCATAAAATGAAAAACATAGTTTTAATGAACTCTAGAACGCTCCGTTGACAAGTTCGAGCAGCCGGACATCGGCGCTTCCGTAATAAAATTATATAAACGAAGGTACAAAATTGTTAATCATCGGCGCTTGTTCTATACCTTTTTGGGGAAAATGTCTAAGAACCCTCATAAAAAAGTCGTAAAGATACCATCTACAAATATTGCACTCAAAAAACTCCCCCTCCTTTGTCGAAACATCCCCCTCCACCCGCGTGACGTCAGCCCCCGCGCCTACGAGATACCCCCGCCCCGCGTGACGTCATACCCCTCGCCGCGGAGAACCCCCCGCGCCCCGCACCCCCCTCAGAGGACCATGGTTAGAACCGGCATAGTATTCCTACTGAAGAGATCACCATTAGATTGCACGTACGACGACGACAGCGATAACGTACGTGTGCGGCGTATGAGATGCTCGTGTTGAACGGATCGAAAGATACGAGAGATAACACAATCTTTAGGAGCCAGCGACAACGTCGACATTCACTAATATCCAATCATCCGGTTGCAGTAAGAAAAAGAAACTGAACGCATCAAACGTTGCGTTTTTACAATCTTTGGGATTCGCGGTGCGAAACATCTGAACAATGACCGACATCCTCAACATTGGAGACGAGCCAATCTTCGACGATCGCATCGTCAAGATCGAGACTCACACGTACAACCCGTTCGCTAACACAACATTCGGACACAGTGATGAGATAAGAATACCCATACAACAACAGGATCTGTATACGTTGCCGTATGAAAGTTTCCTATACATCGAGGGAGAACTAAAGATAAATAAACCAGCCGAAGGATCTGCTGTGATACTGGGAAATAATTGTGTCGCATTCATGTTCGATGAGATTCGATACGAACTCGATGGCGTGGAGATTGATCGCAATAGAAACGTGGGAATAACAAGTTTGCTCAAAAACTATGTAACGATATCATCCGATAGAAGCGTGATTATGAGAAACGCCGGCTGGACTGATCCGACTACGAATGGAAACTTCAATTTTTGCGTACCGCTCTACATGTTATTGGGATTTTGCGAGGATTACAGACGAGTGGTGATGAACGCTCGTCATGAGTTAATCTTAATACGATCGCGCAACGACAACAATTGTCTGATTGGAGATTCGACGCTGGAGCCTGTGATCAACATATTCAAGATACAATGGCGAATGCCGCATGTGTTGTTGAGCGAGATTAAGAAGCTGTCGATGCTGCGCGCTCTGGAAAGCGGACATTACCTCAGCATGGGTTTTCGCTCGTGGGATCTGTATGAGTATCCGCTATTGCAGCGTACAACCAAGCATTCATGGGCCATTAAGACAGCGACTCAGCTGGAGAAGCCACGATATGTTATCTTCGCTCTGCAGACAGGTCGGAAAAACATCATATCTGAAGATATGAGTCGATTCGACGATTGCAAGATGACCAATGTAAAACTCTATCTGAACTCGGAATGTTATCCGTACGACGATATGAATCTGGATTTCGATAAAAACAGATGGTCGATTCTGTACGATACGTATGCGCGTTTCTGCAAGAACTATTATGGATACGAGTATCTCGAGCCGAGTCTCACCGTCTCAATGTTTCTACGTAACGGTCCGTTCGTGATCATCGATTGTTCTCGACAAAACGAATCGGTCAAGAGCGCAACCGTGGATGTGAGATTGGAATTCGAGTGTAAGGAGAATGTGCCGATGAATACCACTGCGTACTGTCTCATCATACATGATCGCGTGATCCAGTACAACCCGTTGACCAACGTTGTGCGCAAAATCACCTAAACACACCAACAATTTAGAGAGAGGGGGAAGCATAGCAGAATATAAATCAAAGTGTTATGAGATAGTTGCCATTTTTCTTTTTAACTGATACATCGAAGAGAGAGATCTCGTCATGTCCGTACCAACGTTTGTGGATCTACAGGGGTTTATCCTCAATAAACAATTCATTGTAAAGGAAGCGGCAATCCTGAGAAGAGGATTTATTTTGTCACATTATTTTTTCGCATGTCCTGTACCATGGAGTGTACTCATAAAATCGGAGAGACACCAAGCCTCATGGTTGACTCGAAATCATCATGGATTGCAATGGGAAGATGGAAACGTTCCATACAGCATGGCTCAGCGTTTGATTACAACAGCTATCATTGGTGGACCACATGAAGAAGAAGAAGAATCCATTCTCGTATATGTAAAAGGACTTGAGAAGCGAGAATGGTTAGCCGATATATTGGATGATGCGGATGAACGGTTTCATTATTGAGACCTTGGATGCTGATTACGACGATATCGAGTCTCTAAATAATCTAGATGTTAAAAACACTATGTGGAAAACATGTTAAGAATTGCGCATTACAAAATGTATTCAAAATATTTAACTGGTGGTCGCAACGCCAGAAAGAATTGCAAGATTTGGAAAAATAAAATATTTAAACATTAATGTGTTTTATCTCTTATTCCCCTTCCCCAATCCTTTCCTCACGAATCGTTTCTAAGAATTCTTTTTATCCGAGTGCCGTTTCCCCTTCTCCTAAATTTCATAGCGCCAATAGTATTCTAGAATCTCCCGCCACATTTACCCCACTATTTTTAAAAATAAGCGTCATGTACAACACTCGATTAATTTCTTTATACGATCAGTGTCGCGTTAATCGTTCGTACTGGTGGTCACTTTTAAAATCTGGAAATATGTACTACGCTGAAAGAAGCAGTGGCTCCGGCAGACCTGTGAATAATTACGTCCCGAGTCGTTATGACACTCCATCGTTTGAGAATAAATGTGACGAGTAAGTTTAACTTCTTTCTATCTTTATATTTTTTTTTTTTTTTTTACAAATTGTATTATTTTCAAACTAATTTCATTTTTACAGCATTTCATTGGAGCGTCGTGCGGTTCGTATACTAGGCAGACGATACGCATTGACAGCTACGGAATTTAAATTCCTTGAAATTGGTATCAAAGTGGATCCACCGAGTTATGTGGAAATCGCCATAGGAGATCATCGAGGAAAGGAACTGATACTATCTCTCGAAGCGTGGAAAGGACTCTACGAGCAACGTCACAATATTCAGAATCTGCTTCGAAACGATTTTAAAGATGCCTACAGTTTTATAAGCGTTGGACCGTTAACAGTGCGAGTTCGTACGATTAACGACGCCAAGTTAATAAGTCTTGAATCTTCAAATGTATGCACTATGATGATCGAATCGACGTTACACCGTATGTTCGATCTCGATCCTTGCATTGATGTAACTTTTGACCGATTGGTTAAAATTACCAATACAGTCGATATCAAGTTTACGCAATTTTCAAATATCGCGTCCAATGTAACGAATCCTAAAGAAGTATCAAATGTAATACGCGCTAGCGACGCCTTCAACAAGCATCAGCTCATCGATTGCGAGCTGGCAGCTTTAGTTTTTAGTCCATAATATGTAAGAAAAAAAAATATTTAAAAGAAGAATAAAGAGTTTTTAAGTCTAAATTATGATGTAATTTCTTTGCATGCATTTCCATTCTCCATCTTTCTCCCACCCGTAACCAGTCCCAGCTCTCATACATAGCTCGTTGCACGGTCCTTGTGGGGGATGACGTCATGCGGGGAAGGGGGAACGTGACGCTAGAGACTGAGAGGCTAGGGATCGCGAGACTAGGGACTGAGAGGCTAGGGATCGCGAGGCTAGGGACCGAGAGGCTAGGGACTGCGAGAGAGGTAGCGCTTAGGAGAGAAAGAGAGAGCGCGAGGTGAACGCGAGAGAAAGAGAGGGTGTGAGGCGAACGTGAAGGAGAGAGATGTTGCGGCGAGGAGAGAGAGAGAGAGAGAGAGAGAGAGAGAGAGAGAGATGACGCGAGGTTAGGGACTGCTAGAGATAGCGCTTAGGAGAGAAAGAGAGAGCGCGAGGTGAACGCGAGAGAGAATTTTTAATAATATTTTAATAATATTAATATATAATTATTTTATAATAATATTAATATATAATTCTTTTATAATAATATTCTTAATATAGATGGAAAGAGGAATTATTCTAAAATAAACTATATATTTTTTAATATTTAAAATAATTTTTATTCTTAAAATGAGTATGCGTAATATTTATAATTTTGTGTGTGTGTGTGTGTGTGTGTGTGTGTGTGTGCGCGCGTATGAATGTGAATTTAAAATTTAAAATATAAGAATATATAAGAATATAATAATATAATATGAATATAAAGATAAGAATATAAACACTAAGAATATAAAGATAAGAATATAAAGATAAGAATATAAATATTATAATATATAAAAATTTTTAATGCGTCGGCGGCAAGCGGAGGAGCAGCGGCTGGGCAGTGGTGGCGGCAACGGTGGTGAGGCGGTCGGGCGGCTGTGCCGACGATGGTGGGGGTGGCAAGACGACGGCCGTGGGACTACTGCGAGGGGTCTCTTCTGTGACAGAAAAAAATTTTTATTAATTATTTTAACAATTTTTAAATTAAAAAGAAATACTTACAACACACTCTCAATCTTCGTCCCTCACATCCGACTCATCGATTTCTAAGTCTGAGTTCAGAATATTATGTTCTGGCGACTCCTCCGATTCGGATGGCAACACATCTGAGTTGGATGGTAATAGCAATAATGGCCATGGTGGCAATGTCATATTCATTGGGTTCCTACTAACTTTCGGTTTTCCACTTAAAAAATGGAATACCTTTTCATATCGACGCTGAAAACACGCGATTCGGTTGTGTTTAGATGATGTGACGCAGTTTCATACGGTAGTTCCCATTAATTTCCTTTCATGAGATTGCAGAAAATGGGTCACATCTCTTGCTTGAGGTTTTTGCACATCAAGTTCGCGATTTCTTAAATAATGCACAATCGAAGTCACTGGAATGTTCTTCAATCTTTCCTGAGACGCCATCTTCACTTTCAGAATTCTCACTTTAAGTGTCCCAGCACAATCTCCCAAAGTTTATTGTGTGCAAATAGGGCACATATTGCACGGAATTATTATATACAATGGATTTCTACAATTGCAGCACGATCGACTCTCCACTGCGTCGTGTAATTGAATCACATGCTTCCGAACAGCATACATGTGCCCGAAGTCTTGAATAGAGATCATACATGTAGTACATAGAGCTTGATCAGTACCCGTCGAATAATAAAAGTATATTGTACAAACTTTTGTACGTCCGTTTAGCGCAAGGATTTGTGAATTGTCCACTACCTTGTCGTCAATATCCGTAAGATCCTCATTGCAATCACTAATATAATTACTGTCATCCGACAGCGCGTGATCTTCGTCAGACGACTCGTCAGACGACTCGTATAATATCGCTTCGAAATTATTATCATTTTCCATTTCTTTTTAACTCACTACACTGTACCACTGACACTTCGCATAGGACACTTTAACTCGTCGAATGCTAAAGACTTTTTGACGCGGAGACAGACTCTCTCCATAAGTTTCAACCCCCATCCCTCTCAAAATTATCGCAATTCTTCCTTAAAAAGATATTTAGGAAGATGTTTCGCTCTCGTTTACGACCGATTTTCTGCGAGGGTACAAAGCAGCCGAACGTTGGCACCGATACGTTGCATTCTTCCTTAAAAAATATTAAGAAAAATGTTTCGCTCTCGTTTTTATGGGAGATTTTCCGCGAGGGTACAAGCTGCCGAACGTCAACGCAAATAGGTAGAGGCCTATTAAATCAAGTTTGACATGTTCGTCGCAGCGTCGGCTTAAAATCTTCATTCCTTTCCTAATGATAAAATGTCTATAAAATGAAAAACATAGTTTTAATGGATTCTAGAACGCTCCGTTGACGAGCAGCCGGACATCGGCGCTTCTGTAATAAAATTATATTAACGAGGGTACAAAATTGTTAATCATCGGCGCTTGTTCTATACCTTTTTGGGGAAAATGTCTAAGAACCCTCATAAAAAAGTCGTAAAGATACCATCTACAAATATTGCACTCAGAAAACTCCCCCTCTTTTGTCGAAACATCCCCCTCCATCCGCGTGACGTCAGCCCCCGCGCCTACGAGATACCCCCGCCCCGCGTGACGTCATACCCCTCGCCCCGGAGAACCCCCCGCGCCCCGCACCCCCCTCAGAGGACCTGGGTTAGAACTCTCACAGTATTACTACTAATTTATATCTCTAGTCTGTGATAGAGTTGATTCTATTACTGTATTGTCGCCGGACGAATAATTTAATGCTAAACTACTGTTGGATTTTGCCAAAGATGTGTCGAAACCTGATGGCGTATCAGCATTGAGCCTTTCTACTTTACTATCCACTTCCGTCTCATTTGAGGAGAAAGAAGTCAAAGCACTTGAAATCTTCTTGAGAGCTTCTTGTTCAAGATATATTAAAGATTCTGTAATATCACTAATCTTTGAATGTCTAATAACATCATCGTCGTCAATTACATGCGATTTTTCAGATGATTCATATTCTAATAAATTTTCTCCATCGAATAAATAAGTATTTTCTTGGATAATAGAGCAATTTTCAGGTATGATGATGCTAGGTTGTTCATTCCAATTTTCAGTATACGAATTTTCACGTAAATCTTGTTCATCTGCATTAGTGGATTGTGGTATTCTATTTTCTTCATCTATAGAAACAAGATTATCCACATCAAAGTCCTCATCCTCAGAATCAGAAATAGATTTAACTAATACTATTGGTCCATCTTCTTGATCTTTGATAACCCAATTTGCGTCTTTTAGGACTTTTCTCAGTACTTCTATTGAAACAGTGAAATTTCTTTCATGTAAGTAAGATAATATATTATTTAAAATTACTCCTTCATCTTCTTGACCATCTTCTTGACCATAATAAGATGAGAAGATATATCTTATCGCTTCATGCAGTAATATCTCATTGTCTGAGTAATTGTCAACGAATATAGGATAATCAAATTTATCCACTAGTTTAAATAATTCATCTACTCCTATTATTTTACTGCTTTCTTTTATCGATGAAAGTCGGTGAAATACTGCCATTTGTGTGCATGTACCTAATTCTTCAGTGCCCTCAGGTCCCTCACAAATTCCATGAAACATTACGCTATACGATGGATATCTCACCACAATGTTTTGTGCCCTGTTAACAAAATAATAATAAACGTAAAAGAAATTTTCTACAGTTCCAAGCTTAACAAAACTCGAAGAAGCTTTACTCACCAGTCTTGAAATTGTTCCCTTGTCCATTCAAATTTATGATCTGGATGTCTGATGCCTGCGAAATTCGGAAATAGTACATTGAAGTCTGCATTTGGAGTAGTTATTATTGCCACTTTTGGCATGATGTATCCAAAAATATTAAAGGGCAGATCCATTAATGTATCTTCATGCAAATGCTCAATTCTAGAATTAAGAAATATTTATATATAAAAACTATATATGTGTGTACATATACAGGGTGATTCAAAACAACCGTTTGTCCTTAAAATGTCGTATTCCTGATTGAATTCTAAGACGATTTTTCCTTTGCCAAAATTTGATCCGAAGCTTAGTTTTCAAATTATTAAAAGAAATATTAAGCGAATTACGGCACGAGTACGGGCGGTAGGCAGGAGCGGCGCAACTCATTGGCGCACTATCGGATTAACATAATCCACAATGTTCATCGGATTTTGTCAATCTACTGAACGAAATCGGGTCTGAATGAAGAATTCATAGGAAATGAATTTTATTTTTAAAAATTACGAAAGTCATTGTTTTTTATGATGGGCACATATCTATTAATGTAATTATTTAAAAAGACTCATTAATTTTGGTCTTCTATTAACGAAAATTCAACGGTCTGAAAACTGCCATTTTACTATTATATATAAATCTGAAAACTGCCATTTGAGCAAGAACATTAATACTTTCGGCTTTCTAGACGTAATTTCAATACTTAATGAAGTTCATGCTACACGTTTAGCTTTATATTTTATTATCAGTATTTGGCGCATTATCGGATTAACACAATCCACAATGTTAACTGTGCTCATCGGATTTTGTCAATCTGCAGAACGAAATCGGGTCTGAATGAAGAATTCATGGGAAATGAATTTTATTTTACAAAATTACGAAAGTCATTGTTTTTTATGATGGGCAAATATCTATTAATGTAATTATTTAAAAAGATTCAATAATTTTGGTCTTCTATTAACGAAAATTCAATGGTCTGAAAACTGCCATTTTACTATTATATATAAATGTGAAAACTACCATTTTACTATTATATATAAATATGAAAACTGCCATTTGAGCATGAACTTTAATATTTTCGGCTTTCTAGACGTAATTTCAATACTTAATGAAGTTCATGCTACACGTTTAGCTTTATATTTTATTATCAGTATTTGGCGCACTATCGGATTAACACAATCCACAATGTTAACTGTGCTCATCGGATTTTGTCAATCTGCAGAACGAAATCGGGTCTGAATGAAGAATTCATGGGAAATGAATTTTATTTTACAAAATTACGAAAGTCATTGTTTTTTATGATGGGCAAATATCTATTAATGTAAATTATTTAAAAAGACTCAATAATTTTGGTCTTCTATTAACGAAAATTCAACGGTCTGAAAACTGCCATTTTACTATTATATATAAATGTGAAAACTACCATTTTACTATTATATATAAATATGAAAACTGCCATTTGAGCATGAACTTTAATACTTTCGGCTTTCTAGACGTAATTTCAATACTTAATGAAGTTCATGCTACACGTTTAGCTTTATATTTTATTATCAGTATTTGGCGCACTATCGGATTAACATAATCCACAATGTTCATCGGATTTTGTCAATCTACAGAACGAAATCGGGTCTGAATGAAGAATTCATAGGAAATGAATTTTATTTTACAAAATTACGAAAGTCATTGTTTTTTATGATGGGCACATATCTATTAATGTAATTATTTAAAAAGACTCATTAATTTTGGTCTTCTATTAACGAAAATTCAACGGTCTGAAAACTGCCATTTTACTATTATATATAAATGTGAAAACTACCATTTTACTATTATATATAAATATGAAAACTGCCATTTGAGCATGAATTTTAATACTTTCGGCTTTCTAGACGTAATTTCAATACTTAATGAAGTTCGTGCTACACGTTTAGCTTTATATTTTATTATCAGTATTTGGCGCACTATCGGATTAACATAATCCACAATGTTCATCGGATTTTGTCAATCTACTGAACGAAATCGGGTCTGAATGAAGAATTCATAGGAAATGAATTTTATTTTTAAAAATTACGAAAGTCATTGTTTTTTATGATGGGCACATATCTATTAATGTAATTATTTAAAAAGATTCAATAATTTTGGTCTTCTATTAACGAAAATTCAACGGTCTGAAAACTGCCATTTTACTATTATATATAAATGTGAAAACTACCATTTTACTATTATATATAAATATGAAAACTGCCATTTGAGCATGAACTTTAATACTTTCGGCTTTCTAGACGTAATTTCAATACTTAATGAAGTTCATGCTACACGTTTAGCTTTATATTTTATTATCAGTATTTGGCGCACTATCGGATTAACATAATCCACAATGTTCATCGGATTTTGTCAATCTACAGAACGAAATCGGGTCTGAATGAAGAATTCATAGGAAATGAATTTTATTTTTAAAAATTACGAAAGTCATTGTTTTTTATGATGGGCAAATATCTATTAATGTAATTATTTAAAAAGACTCAATAATTTTGGTCTTCTATTAACGAAAATTCAACGGTCTGAAAACTGCCATTTTACTATTATATATAAATGTGAAAACTACCATTTTACTATTATATATAAATATGAAAACTGCCATTTGAGCATGAACTTTAATATTTTCGGCTTTCTAGACGTAATTTCAATACTTAATGAAGTTCATGCTACACGTTTAGCTATATATTTTATTATCAGTATTTGGCGCACTATCGGATTAACACAATCCACAATGTTAACTGTGCTCATCGGATTTTGTCAATCTGCAGAACGAAATCGGGTCTGAATGAAGAATTCATGGGAAATAAATTTTATTTTACAAAATTACGAAAGTCATTGTTTTTTATGATGGGCAAATATCTATTAATGTAATTATTTAAAAAGATTCAATAATTTTGGTCTTCTATTAACGAAAATTGAATGGTCTGAAAACTGCCATTTTACTATTATATATAAATGTGAAAACTACCATTTTACTATTATATATAAATATGAAAACTGCCATTTGAGCATGAACTTTAATACTTTCGGCTTTCTAGACGTAATTTCAATACTTAATGAAGTTCATGCTACACGTTTAGCTTTATATTTTATTATCAGTATTTGGCGCACTATCGGATTAACATAATCCACAATGTTCATCGGATTTTGTCAATCTACAGAACGAAATCGGGTCTGAATGAAGAATTCATAGGAAATGAATTTTATTTTACAAAATTACGAAAGTCATTGTTTTTTATGATGGGCACATATCTATTAATGTAATTATTTAAAAAGACTCATTAATTTTGGTCTTCTATTAACGAAAATTCAACGGTCTGAAAACTGCCATTTTACTATTATATATAAATGTGAAAACTACCATTTTACTATTATATATAAATATGAAAACTGCCATTTGAGCATGAATTTTAATACTTTCGGCTTTCTAGACGTAATTTCAATACTTAATGAAGTTCGTGCTACACGTTTAGCTTTATATTTTATTATCAGTATTTGGCGCACTATCGGATTAACATAATCCACAATGTTCATCGGATTTTGTCAATCTACTGAACGAAATCGGGTCTGAATGAAGAATTCATAGGAAATGAATTTTATTTTTAAAAATTACGAAAGTCATTGTTTTTTATGATGGGCACATATCTATTAATGTAATTATTTAAAAAGATTCAATAATTTTGGTCTTCTATTAACGAAAATTCAACGGTCTGAAAACTGCCATTTTACTATTATATATAAATGTGAAAACTACCATTTTACTATTATATATAAATATGAAAACTGCCATTTGAGCATGAACTTTAATACTTTCGGCTTTCTAGACGTAATTTCAATACTTAATGAAGTTCATGCTACACGTTTAGCTTTATATTTTATTATCAGTATTTGGCGCACTATCGGATTAACATAATCCACAATGTTCATCGGATTTTGTCAATCTACAGAACGAAATCGGGTCTGAATGAAGAATTCATAGGAAATGAATTTTATTTTTAAAAATTACGAAAGTCATTGTTTTTTATGATGGGCACATATCTATTAATGTAATTATTTAAAAAGATTCAATAATTTTGGTCTTCTATTAACGAAAATTGAATGGTCTGAAAACTGCCATTTTACTATTATATATAAATGTGAAAACTACCATTTTACTATTATATATAAATATGAAAACTGCCATTTGAGCATGAACTTTAATATTTTCGGCTTTCTAGACGTAATTTCAATACTTAATGAAGTTCATGCTACACGTTTAGCTTTATATTTTATTATCAGTATTTGGCGCACTATCGGATTAACACAATCCACAATGTTAACTGTGCTCATCGGATTTTGTCAATCTGCAGAACGAAATCGGGTCTGAATGAAGAATTCATGGGAAATGAATTTTATTTTACAAAATTACGAAAGTCATTGTTTTTTATGATGGGCAAATATCTATTAATGTAATTATTTAAAAAGACTCAATAATTTTGGTCTTCTATTAACGAAAATTCAACGGTCTGAAAACTGCCATTTTACTATTATATATAAATGTGAAAACTACCATTTTACTATTATATATAAATATGAAAACTGCCATTTGAGCATGAACTTTAATATTTTCGGCTTTCTAGACGTAATTTCAATACTTAATGAAGTTCATGCTACACGTTTAGCTATATATTTTATTATCAGTATTTGGCGCACTATCGGATTAACACAATCCACAATGTTAACTGTGCTCATCGGATTTTGTCAATCTGCAGAACGAAATCGGGTCTGAATGAAGAATTCATGGGAAATAAATTTTATTTTACAAAATTACGAAAGTCATTGTTTTTTATGATGGGCAAATATCTATTAATGTAATTATTTAAAAAGATTCAATAATTTTGGTCTTCTATTAACGAAAATTGAATGGTCTGAAAACTGCCATTTTACTATTATATATAAATGTGAAAACTACCATTTTACTATTATATATAAATATGAAAACTGCCATTTGAGCATGAACTTTAATATTTTCGGCTTTCTAGACGTAATTTCAATACTTAATGAAGTTCATGCTACACGTTTAGCTTTATATTTTATTATCAGTATTTGGCGCACTATCGGATTAACACAATCCACAATGTTAACTGTGCTCATCGGATTTTGTCAATCTGCAGAACGAAATCGGGTCTGAATGAAGAATTCATGGGAAATGAATTTTATTTTACAAAATTACGAAAGTCATTGTTTTTTATGATGGGCAAATATCTATTAATGTAATTATTTAAAAAGACTCAATAATTTTGGTCTTCTATTAACGAAAATTCAACGGTCTGAAAACTGCCATTTTACTATTATATATAAATGTGAAAACTACCATTTTACTATTATATATAAATATGAAAACTGCCATTTGAGCATGAACTTTAATATTTTCGGCTTTCTAGACGTAATTTCAATACTTAATGAAGTTCATGCTACACGTTTAGCTTTATATTTTATTATCAGTATTTGGCGCACTATCGGATTAACATAATCCACAATGTTCATCGGATTTTGTCAATCTACTGAACGAAATCGGGTCTGAATGAAGAATTCATAGGAAATGAATTTTATTTTTAAAAATTACGAAAGTCATTGTTTTTTATGATGGGCAAATATCTATTAATGTAATTATTTAAAAAGACTCAATAATTTTGGTCTTCTATTAACGAAAATTCAACGGTCTGAAAACTGCCATTTTACTATTATATATAAATGTGAAAACTACGATTTTACTATTATATATAAATATGAAAACTGCCATTTGAGCATGAACTTTAATACTTTCGGCTTTCTAGACGTAATTTCAATACTTAATGAAGTTCATGCTACACGTTTAGCTTTATATTTTATTATCAGTATTTGGCGCACTATCGGATTAACACAATCCACAATGTTAACTGTGCTCATCGGATTTTGTCAATCTGCAGAACGAAATCGGGTCTGAATGAAGAATTCATGGGAAATGAATTTTATTTTACAAAATTACGAAAGTCATTGTTTTTTATGATGGGCAAATATCTATTAATGTAATTATTTAAAAAGATTCAATAATTTTGGTCTTCTATTAACGAAAATTCAATGGTCTGAAAACTGCCATTTTACTATTATATATAAATGTGAAAACTACCATTTTACTATTATATATAAATATGAAAACTGCCATTTGAGCATGAACTTTAATACTTTCGGCTTTCTGGACGTAATTTCAATACTTAATGAAGTTCATGCTACACGTTTAGCTTTATATTTTATTATCAGTATTTGGCGTACTATCGGATTAACATAATCCACAATGTTCATCGGATTTTGTCAATCTACAGAACGAAATCGGGTCTGAATGAAGAATTCATAGGAAATGAATTTTATTTTACAAAATTACGAAAGTCATTGTTTTTTATGATGGGCACATATCTATTAATGTAATTATTTAAAAAGACTCATTAATTTTGGTCTTCTATTAACGAAAATTCAACGGTCTGAAAACTGCCATTTTACTATTATATATAAATGTGAAAACTACCATTTTACTATTATATATAAATATGAAAACTGCCATTTGAGCATGAATTTTAATACTTTCGGCTTTCTAGACGTAATTTCAATACTTAATGAAGTTCGTGCTACACGTTTAGCTTTATATTTTATTATCAGTATTTGGCGCACTATCGGATTAACACAATCCACAATGTTAACTGTGCTCATCGGATTTTGTCAATCTGCAGAACGAAATCGGGTCTGAATGAAGAATTCATGGGAAATGAATTTTATTTTACAAAATTACGAAAGTCATTGTTTTTTATGATGGGCACATATCTATTAATGTAATTATTTAAAAAGACTCATTAATTTTGGTCTTCTATTAACGAAAATTCAACGGTCTGAAAACTGCCATTTTACTATTATATATAAATGTGAAAACTACCATTTTACTATTATATATAAATATGAAAACTGCCATTTGAGCATGAACTTTAATACTTTCGGCTTTCTAGACGTAATTTCATTCCTTAATGAAGTTCGTGCTACACGTTTAGCTTTATATTTTATTATCAGTATTTGGCGCACTATCGGATTAACATAATCCACAATGTTCATCGGATTTTGTCAATCTACTGAACGAAATCGTGTCTGAATGAAGAATTCATAGGAAATGAATTTTATTTTTAAAAATTACGAAAGTCATTGTTTTTTATGATGGGCACATATCTATTAATGTAATTATTTAAAAAGATTCAATAATTTTGGTCTTCTATTAACGAAAATTGAATGGTCTGAAAACTGCCATTTTACTATTATATATAAATGTGAAAACTACCATTTTACTATTATATATAAATATGAAAACTGCCATTTGAGCATGAACTTTAATATTTTCGGCTTTCTAGACGTAATTTCAATACTTAATGAAGTTCATGCTACACGTTTAGCTTTATATTTTATTATCAGTATTTGGCGCACTATCGGATTAACACAATCCACAATGTTAACTGTGCTCATCGGATTTTGTCAATCTGCAGAACGAAATCGGGTCTGAATGAAGAATTCATGGGAAATGAATTTTATTTTACAAAATTACGAAAGTCATTGTTTTTTATGATGGGCAAATATCTATTAATGTAATTATTTAAAAAGACTCAATAATTTTGGTCTTCTATTAACGAAAATTCAACGGTCTGAAAACTGCCATTTTACTATTATATATAAATGTGAAAACTACCATTTTACTATTATATATAAATATGAAAACTGCCATTTGAGCATGAACTTTAATATTTTCGGCTTTCTAGACGTAATTTCAATACTTAATGAAGTTCATGCTACACGTTTAGCTTTATATTTTATTATCAGTATTTGGCGCACTATCGGATTAACACAATCCACAATGTTAACTGTGCTCATCGGATTTTGTCAATCTGCAGAACGAAATCGGGTCTGAATGAAGAATTCATGGGAAATGAATTTTATTTTACAAAATTACGAAATTCATTGTTTTTTATGATGGGCAAATATCTATTAATGTAATTATTTAAAAAGACTCAATAATTTTGGTCTTCTATTAACGAAAATTCAACGGTCTGAAAACTGCCATTTTACTATTATATATAAATGTGAAAACTACGATTTTACTATTATATATAAATATGAAAACTGCCATTTGAGCATGAACTTTAATACTTTCGGCTTTCTAGACGTAATTTCAATACTTAATGAAGTTCATGCTACACGTTTAGCTTTATATTTTATTATCAGTATTTGGCGCACTATCGGATTAACACAATCCACAATGTTAACTGTGCTCATCGGATTTTGTCAATCTGCAGAACGAAATCGGGTCTGAATGAAGAATTCATGGGAAATGAATTTTATTTTACAAAATTACGAAAGTCATTGTTTTTTATGATGGGCAAATATCTATTAATGTAATTATTTAAAAAGATTCAATAATTTTGGTCTTCTATTAACGAAAATTCAATGGTCTGAAAACTGCCATTTTACTATTATATATAAATGTGAAAACTACCATTTTACTATTATATATAAATATGAAAACTGCCATTTGAGCATGAACTTTAATACTTTCGGCTTTCTGGACGTAATTTCAATACTTAATGAAGTTCATGCTACACGTTTAGCTTTATATTTTATTATCAGTATTTGGCGTACTATCGGATTAACATAATCCACAATGTTCGTCGGATTTTGTCAATCTACAGAACGAAATCGGGTCTGAATGAAGAATTCATAGGAAATGAATTTTATTTTACAAAATTACGAAAGTCATTGTTTTTTATGATGGGCACATATCTATTAATGTAATTATTTAAAAAGACTCATTAATTTTGGTCTTCTATTAACGAAAATTCAACGGTCTGAAAACTGCCATTTTACTATTATATATAAATGTGAAAACTACCATTTTACTATTATATATAAATATGAAAACTGCCATTTGAGCATGAATTTTAATACTTTCGGCTTTCTAGACGTAATTTCAATACTTAATGAAGTTCGTGCTACACGTTTAGCTTTATATTTTATTATCAGTATTTGGCGCACTATCGGATTAACATAATCCACAATGTTCATCGGATTTTGTCAATCTACTGAACGAAATCGGGTCTGAATGAAGAATTCATAGGAAATGAATTTTATTTTTAAAAATTACGAAAGTCATTGTTTTTTATGATGGGCACATATCTATTAATGTAATTATTTAAAAAGACTCATTAATTTTGGTCTTCTATTAACGAAAATTCAACGGTCTGAAAACTGCCATTTTACTATTATATATTTAAATGTGAAAACTACCATTTTACTATTATATATAAATATGAAAACTGCCATTTGAGCATGAACTTTAATACTTTCGGCTTTCTAGACGTAATTTCAATACTTAATGAAGTTCATGCTACACGTTTAGCTTTATATTTTATTATCAGTATTTGGCGCACTATCGGATTAACACAATCCACAATGTTAACTGTGCTCATCGGATTTTGTCAATCTGCAGAACGAAATCGGGTCTGAATGAAGAATTCATGGGAAATGAATTTTATTTTACAAAATTACGAAAGTCATTGTTTTTTATGATGGGCAAATATCTATTAATGTAATTATTTAAAAAGACTCAATAATTTTGGTCTTCTATTAACGAAAATTCAACGGTCTGAAAACTGCCATTTTACTATTATATATAAATGTGAAAACTACCATTTTACTATTATATATAAATATGAAAACTGCCATTTGAGCATGAACTTTAATATTTTCGGCTTTCTAGACGTAATTTCAATACTTAATGAAGTTCATGCTACACGTTTAGCTATATATTTTATTATCAGTATTTGGCGCACTATCGGATTAACACAATCCACAATGTTAACTGTGCTCATCGGATTTTGTCAATCTGCAGAACGAAATCGGGTCTGAATGAAGAATTCATGGGAAATAAATTTTATTTTACAAAATTACGAAAGTCATTGTTTTTTATGATGGGCAAATATCTATTAATGTAATTATTTAAAAAGATTCAATAATTTTGGTCTTCTATTAACGAAAATTGAATGGTCTGAAAACTGCCATTTTACTATTATATATAAATGTGAAAACTACCATTTTACTATTATATATAAATATGAAAACTGCCATTTGAGCATGAACTTTAATATTTTCGGCTTTCTAGACGTAATTTCAATACTTAATGAAGTTCATGCTACACGTTTAGCTTTATATTTTATTATCAGTATTTGGCGCACTATCGGATTAACACAATCCACAATGTTAACTGTGCTCATCGGATTTTGTCAATCTGCGGAACGAAATCGGGTCTGAATGAAGAATTCATGGGAAATGAATTTTATTTTACAAAATTACGAAAGTCATTGTTTTTTATGATGGGCAAATATCTATTAATGTAATTATTTAAAAAGACTCAATAATTTTGGTCTTCTATTAACGAAAATTCAACGGTCTGAAAACTGCCATTTTACTATTATATATAAATGTGAAAACTACCATTTTACTATTATATATAAATATGAAAACTGCCATTTGAGCATGAACTTTAATATTTTCGGCTTTCTAGACGTAATTTCAATACTTAATGAAGTTCATGCTACACGTTTAGCTTTATATTTTATTATCAGTATTTGGCGCACTATCGGATTAACACAATCCACAATGTTAACTGTGCTCATCGGATTTTGTCAATCTGCAGAACGAAATCGGGTCTGAATGAAGAATTCATGGGAAATGAATTTTATTTTACAAAATTACGAAAGTCATTGTTTTTTATGATGGGCAAATATCTATTAATGTAATTATTTAAAAAGACTCAATAATTTTGGTCTTCTATTAACGAAAATTCAACGGTCTGAAAACTGCCATTTTACTATTATATATAAATGTGAAAACTACGATTTTACTATTATATATAAATATGAAAACTGCCATTTGAGCATGAACTTTAATACTTTCGGCTTTCTAGACGTAATTTCAATACTTAATGAAGTTCATGCTACACGTTTAGCTTTATATTTTATTATCAGTATTTGGCGCACTATCGGATTAACACAATCCACAATGTTAACTGTGCTCATCGGATTTTGTCAATCTGCAGAACGAAATCGGGTCTGAATGAAGAATTCATGGGAAATGAATTTTATTTTACAAAATTACGAAAGTCATTGTTTTTTATGATGGGCAAATATCTATTAATGTAATTATTTAAAAAGATTCAATAATTTTGGTCTTCTATTAACGAAAATTCAATGGTCTGAAAACTGCCATTTTACTATTATATATAAATGTGAAAACTACCATTTTACTATTATATATAAATATGAAAACTGCCATTTGAGCATGAACTTTAATACTTTCGGCTTTCTGGACGTAATTTCAATACTTAATGAAGTTCATGCTACACGTTTAGCTTTATATTTTATTATCAGTATTTGGCGTACTATCGGATTAACATAATCCACAATGTTCATCGGATTTTGTCAATCTACAGAACGAAATCGGGTCTGAATGAAGAATTCATAGAAAATGAATTTTATTTTACAAAATTACGAAAGTCATTGTTTTTTATGATGGGCACATATCTATTAATGTAATTATTTAAAAAGACTCATTAATTTTGGTCTTCTATTAACGAAAATTCAACGGTCTGAAAACTGCCATTTTACTATTATATATAAATGTGAAAACTACCATTTTACTATTATATATAAATATGAAAACTGCCATTTGAGCATGAATTTTAATACTTTCGGCTTTCTAGACGTAATTTCAATACTTAATGAAGTTCATGCTACACGTTTAGCTTTATATTTTATTATCAGTATTTGGCGCACTATCGGATTAACACAATCCACAATGTTAACTGTGCTCATCGGATTTTGTCAATCTGCAGAACGAAATCGGGTCTGAATGAAGAATTCATGGGAAATGAATTTTATTTTACAAAATTACGAAAGTCATTGTTTTTTATGATGGGCAAATATCTATTAATGTAATTATTTAAAAAGACTGAATAATTTTGGTCTTCTATTAACGAAAATTCAACGGTCTGAAAACTGCCATTTTACTATTATATATAAATGTGAAAACTACCATTTTACTATTATATATAAATATGAAAACTGCCATTTGAGCATGAACTTTAATATTTTCGGCTTTCTAGACGTAATTTCAATACTTAATGAAGTTCATGCTACACGTTTAGCTATATATTTTATTATCAGTATTTGGCGCACTATCGGATTAACACAATCCACAATGTTAACTGTGCTCATCGGATTTTGTCAATCTGCAGAACGAAATCGGGTCTGAATGAAGAATTCATGGGAAATGAATTTTATTTTACAAAATTACGAAAGTCATTGTTTTTTATGATGGGCAAATATCTATTAATGTAATTATTTAAAAAGACTCAATAATTTTGGTCTTCTATTAACGAAAATTCAACGGTCTGAAAACTGCCATTTTACTATTATATATAAATGTGAAAACTACCATTTTACTATTATATATAAATATGAAAACTGCCATTTGAGCATGAACTTTAATACTTTCGGCTTTCTAGACGTAATTTCAATACTTAATGAAGTTCATGCTACACGTTTAGCTTTATATTTTATTATCAGTATTTGGCGCACTATCGGATTAACATAATCCACAATGTTCATCGGATTTTGTCAATCTACAGAACGAAATCGGGTCTGAATGAAGAATTCATAGGAAATGAATTTTATTTTACAAAATTACGAAAGTCATTGTTTTTTATGATGGGCAAATATCTATTAATGTAATTATTTAAAAAGACTCAATAATTTTGGTCTTCTATTAACGAAAATTCAACGGTCTGAAAACTGCCATTTTACTATTATATATAAATGTGAAAACTGCCATTTGAGCATGAACTTTAATACTTTCGGCTTTCTAGACGTAATTTCAATACTTAATGAAGTTCGTGCTACACGTTTAGCTTTATATTTTATTATCAGTATTTGGCGCACTATCGGATTAACATAATCCACAACGTTCATCGGATTTTGTCAATCTACTGAACGAAATCGGGTCTGAATGAAGAATTCATAGGAAATGAATTTTATTTTTAAAAATTACGTCATTGTTTTTTATGATGGGCACATATCTATTAATGTAATTATTTAAAAAGACTCATTTATTTTGGTCTTCTATTAACGAAAATTCAACGGTCTGAAAACTGCCATTTTACTATTATATATAAATCTGAAAACTGCCATTTGAGCAAGAACATTAATACTTTCGGCTTTCTAGACGTAATTTCAATACTTAATGAAGTTCATGCTACACGTTTAGCTTTATATTTTATTATCAGTATTTGGCGCATTATCGGATTAACACAATCCACAATGTTAACTGTGCTCATCGGATTTTGTCAATCTGCAGAACGAAATCGGGTCTGAATGAAGAATTCATGGGAAATGAATTTTATTTTACAAAATTACGAAAGTCATTGTTTTTTATGATGGGCAAATATCTATTAATGTAATTATTTAAAAAGATTCAATAATTTTGGTCTTCTATTAACGAAAATTCAATGGTCTGAAAACTGCCATTTTACTATTATATATAAATGTGAAAACTACCATTTTACTATTATATATAAATATGAAAACTGCCATTTGAGCATGAACTTTAATATTTTCGGCTTTCTAGACGTAATTTCAATACTTAATGAAGTTCATGCTACACGTTTAGCTTTATATTTTATTATCAGTATTTGGCGCACTATCGGATTAACACAATCCACAATGTTAACTGTGCTCATCGGATTTTGTCAATCTGCAGAACGAAATCGGGTCTGAATGAAGAATTCATGGGAAATGAATTTTATTTTACAAAATTACGAAAGTCATTGTTTTTTATGATGGGCAAATATCTATTAATGTAATTATTTAAAAAGACTCAATAATTTTGGTCTTCTATTAACGAAAATTCAACGGTCTGAAAACTGCCATTTTACTATTATATATAAATGTGAAAACTGCCATTTGAGCATGAACTGTAATACTTTCGGCTTTCTAGACGTAATTTCAATACTTAATGAAGTTCATGCTACACGTTTAGCTTTATATTTTATTATCAGTATTTGGCGCACTATCGGATTAACACAATCCACAATGTTAACTGTGCTCATCGGATTTTGTCAATCTGCAGAACGAAATCGGGTCTGAATGAAGAATTCATGGGAAATGAATTTTATTTTACAAAATTACGAAAGTCATTGTTTTTTATGATGGGCAAATATCTATTAATGTAATTATTTAAAAAGATTCAATAATTTTGGTCTTCTATTAACGAAAATTCAACGGTCTGAAAACTGCCATTTTACTATTATATATAAATGTGAAAACTACCATTTTACTATTATATATAAATATGAAAACTGCCATTTGAGCATGAACTTTAATACTTTCGGCTTTCTAGACGTAATTTCAATACTTAATGAAGTTCATGCTACACGTTTAGCTTTATATTTTATTATCAGTATTTGGCGCACTATCGGATTAACATAATCCACAATGTTCATCGGATTTTGTCAATCTACAGAACGAAATCGGGTCTGAATGAAGAATTCATAGGAAATGAATTTTATTTTACAAAATTACGAAAGTCATTGTTTTTTATGATGGGCACATATCTATTAATGTAATTATTTAAAAAGACTCATTAATTTTGGTCTTCTATTAACGAAAATTCAACGGTCTGAAAACTGCCATTTTACTATTATATATAAATGTGAAAACTACCATTTTACTATTATATATAAATATGAAAACTGCCATTTGAGCATGAATTTTAATACTTTCGGCTTTCTAGACTTAATTTCAATACTTAATGAAGTTCGTGCTACACGTTTAGCTTTATATTTTATTATCAGTATTTGGCGCACTATCGGATTAACATAATCCACAATGTTCATCGGATTTTGTCAATCTACTGAACGAAATCGGGTCTGAATGAAGAATTCATAGGAAATGAATTTTATTTTTAAAAATTACGAAAGTCATTGTTTTTTATGATGGGCACATATCTATTAATGTAATTATTTAAAAAGACTCATTAATTTTGGTCTTCTATTAACGAAAATTCAACGGTCTGAAAACTGCCATTTTACTATTATATATAAATGTGAAAACTGCCATTTTATCTTATATATAAATCTGAAAACTGCCATTTTACTATTATATATAAATCTGAAAACTGCCATTTGAGCAAGAACATTAATACTTTCGACTTTCTAGACGTAATTTCAATACTTAATGAAGTTCATGCTACACGTTTAGCTTTATATTTTATTATCAGTATTTGGCGCATTATCGGATTAACACAATCCACAATGTTAACTGTGCTCATCGGATTTTGTCAATCTGCAGAACGAAATCGGGTCTGAATGAAGAATTCATGGGAAATAAATTTTATTTTACAAAATTACGAAAGTCATTGTTTTTTATGATGGGCAAATATCTATTAATGTAATTATTTAAAAAGATTCAATAATTTTGGTCTTCTATTAACGAAAATTGAATGGTCTGAAAACTGCCATTTTACTATTATATATAAATGTGAAAACTACCATTTTACTATTATATATAAATATGAAAACTGCCATTTGAGCATGAACTTTAATATTTTCGGCTTTCTAGACGTAATTTCAATACTTAATGAAGTTCATGCTACACGTTTAGCTTTATATTTTATTATCAGTATTTGGCGCACTATCGGATTAACACAATCCACAATGTTAACTGTGCTCATCGGATTTTGTCAATCTGCAGAACGAAATCGGGTCTGAATGAAGAATTCATGGGAAATGAATTTTATTTTACAAAATTACGAAAGTCATTGTTTTTTATGATGGGCAAATATCTATTAATGTAATTATTTAAAAAGACTCAATAATTTTGGTCTTCTATTAACGAAAATTCAACGGTCTGAAAACTGCCATTTTACTATTATATATAAATGTGAAAACTACCATTTTACTATTATATATAAATATGAAAACTGCCATTTGAGCATGAACTTTAATATTTTCGGCTTTCTAGACGTAATTTCAATACTTAATGAAGTTCATGCTACACGTTTAGCTTTATATTTTATTATCAGTATTTGGCGCACTATCGGATTAACACAATCCACAATGTTAACTGTGCTCATCGGATTTTGTCAATCTGCAGAACGAAATCGGGTCTGAATGAAGAATTCATGGGAAATGAATTTTATTTTACAAAATTACGAAAGTCATTGTTTTTTATGATGGGCAAATATCTATTAATGTAATTATTTAAAAAGACTCAATAATTTTGGTCTTCTATTAACGAAAATTCAACGGTCTGAAAACTGCCATTTTACTATTATATATAAATGTGAAAACTACCATTTTACTATTATATATAAATATGAAAACTGCCATTTGAGCATGAACTTTAATATTTTCGGCTTTCTAGACGTAATTTCAATACTTAATGAAGTTCATGCTACACGTTTAGCTTTATATTTTATTATCAGTATTTGGCGCACTATCGGATTAACACAATCCACAATGTTAACTGTGCTCATCGGATTTTGTCAATCTGCAGAACGAAATCGGGTCTGAATGAAGAATTCATGGGAAATGAATTTTATTTTACAAAATTACGAAAGTCATTGTTTTTTATGATGGGCAAATATCTATTAATGTAATTATTTAAAAAGACTCAATAATTTTGGTCTTCTATTAACGAAAATTCAACGGTCTGAAAACTGCCACTTTACTATTATATATAAATGTGAAAACTGCCATTTTATCTTATATATAAATCTGAAAACTGCCATTTTACTATTATATATAAATCTGAAAACTGCCATTTGAGCAAGAACATTAATACTTTCGGCTTTCTAGACGTAATTTCAATACTTAATGAAGTTCATGCTACACGTTTAGCTTTATATTTTATTATCAATATTTGGCGCATTATCGGATTAACACAATCCACAATGTTAACTGTGCTCATCGGATTTTGTCAATCTGCAGAACGAAATCGGGTCTGAATGAAGAATTCATGGGAAATGAATTTTATTTTACAAAATTACGAAAGTCATTGTTTTTTATGATGGGCAAATATCTATTAATGTAATTATTTAAAAAGACTCAATAATTTTGGTCTTCTATTAACGAAAATTCAACGGTCTGAAAACTGCCATTTTACTATTATATATAAATGTGAAAACTACCATTTTACTATTATATATAAATATGAAAACTGCCATTTGAGCATGAACTTTAATACTTTCGGCTTTCTAGACGTAATTTCAATACTTAATGAAGTTCATGCTACACGTTTAGCTTTATATTTTATTATCAGTATTTGGCGCACTATCGGATTAACACAATCCACAATGTTAACTGTGCTCATCGGATTTTGTCAATCTACAGAACGAAATCGGGTCTGAATGAAGAATTCATAGGAAATGAATTTTATTTTACAAAATTACGAAAGTCATTGTTTTTTATGATGGGCACATATCTATTAATGTAATTATTTAAAAAGACTCATTAATTTTGGTCTTCTATTAACGAAAATTCAACGGTCTGAAAACTGCCATTTTACTATTATATATAAATGTGAAAACTACCATTTTACTATTATATATAAATATGAAAACTGCCATTTGAGCATGAATTTTAATACTTTCGGCTTTCTAGACGTAATTTCAATACTTAATGAAGTTCGTGCTACACGTTTAGCTTTATATTTTATTATCAGTATTTGGCGCACTATCGGATTAACATAATCCACAATGTTCATCGGATTTTGTCAATCTACTGAACGAAATCGGGTCTGAATGAAGAATTCATAGGAAATGAATTTTATTTTTAAAAATTACGAAAGTCATTGTTTTTTATGATGGGCACATATCTATTAATGTAATTATTTAAAAAGACTCATTAATTTTGGTCTTCTATTAACGAAAATTCAACGGTCTGAAAACTGCCACTTTACTATTATATATAAATGTGAAAACTGCCATTTTATCTTATATATAAATCTGAAAACTGCCATTTTACTATTATATATAAATCTGAAAACTGCCATTTGAGCAAGAACATTAATACTTTCGGCTTTCTAGACGTAATTTCAATACTTAATGAAGTTCATGCTACACGTTTAGCTTTATATTTTATTATCAGTATTTGGCGCACTATCGGATTAACACAATCCACAATGTTCATCGGATTTTGTCAATCTGCAGAACGAAATCGGGTCTGAATGAAGAATTCATGGGAAATGAATTTTATTTTACAAAATTACGAAAGTCATTGTTTTTTATGATGGGCAAATATCTATTAATGTAATTATTTAAAAAGACTCAATAATTTTGGTCTTCTATTAACGAAAATTCAATGGTCTGAAAACTGCCATTTTACTATTATATATAAATGTGAAAACTACCATTTTACTATTATATATAAATATGAAAACTGCCATTTGAGCATGAACTTTAATACTTTCGGCTTTCTAGACGTAATTTCAATACTTAATGAAGTTCATGCTACACGTTTAGCTTTATATTTTATTATCAGTATTTGGCGCACTATCGGATTAACATAATCCACAATGTTCATCGGATTTTGTCAATCTACAGAACGAAATCGGGTCTGAATGAAGAATTCATAGGAAATGAATTTTATTTTACAAAATTACGAAAGTCATTGTTTTTTATGATGGGCACATATCTATTAATGTAATTATTTAAAAAGACTCATTAATTTTGGTCTTCTATTAACGAAAATTCAACGGTCTGAAAACTGCCATTTTACTATTATATATAAATGTGAAAACTACCATTTTACTATTATATATAAATATGAAAACTGCCATTTGAGCATGAATTTTAATACTTTCGGCTTTCTAGACGTAATTTCAATACTTAATGAAGTTCGTGCTACACGTTTAGCTTTATATTTTATTATCAGTATTTGGCGCACTATCGGATTAACATAATCCACAATGTTCATCGGATTTTGTCAATCTACTGAACGAAATCGGGTCTGAATGAAGAATTCATAGGAAATGAATTTTATTTTTAAAAATTACGAAAGTCATTGTTTTTTATGATGGGCACATATCTATTAATGTAATTATTTAAAAAGACTCATTAATTTTGGTCTTCTATTAACGAAAATTCAACGGTCTGAAAACTGCCATTTTACTATTATATATAAATGTGAAAACTGCCATTTTATCTTATATATAAATCTGAAAACTGCCATTTTACTATTATATATAAATCTGAAAACTGCCATTTGAGCAAGAACATTAATACTTTCGGCTTTCTAGACGTAATTTCAATACTTAATGTAGTTCATGCTACACGTTTAGCTTTATATTTTATTATCAGTATTTGGCGCACTATCGGATTAACACAATCCACAATGTTAACTGTGCTCATCGGATTTTGTCAATCTGCAGAACGAAATCGGGTCTGAATGAAGAATTCATGGGAAATGAATTTTATTTTACAAAATTACGAAAGTCATTGTTTTTTATGATGGGCAAATATCTATTAATGTAATTATTTAAAAAGACTCAATAATTTTGGTCTTCTATTAACGAAAATTCAACGGTCTGAAAACTGCCATTTTACTATTATATATAAATGTGAAAACTACCATTTTACTATTATATATAAATATGAAAACTGCCATTTGAGCATGAACTTTAATACTTTCGGCTTTCTAGACGTAATTTCAATACTTAATGAAGTTCATGCTACACGTTTAGCTTTATATTTTATTATCAGTATTTGGCGCACTATCGGATTAACACAATCCACAATGTTAACTGTGCTCATCGGATTTTGTCAATCTGCAGAACGAAATCGGGTCTGAATGAAGAATTCATGGGAAATGAATTTTATTTTACAAAATTACGAAAGTCATTGTTTTTTATGATGGGCAAATATCTATTAATGTAATTATTTAAAAAGACTCAATAATTTTGGTCTTCTATTAACGAAAATTCAACGGTCTGAAAACTGCCATTTTACTATTATATATAAATGTGAAAACTACCATTTTACTATTATATATAAATATGAAAACTGCCATTTGAGCATGAACTTTAATACTTTCGGCTTTCTGGACGTAATTTCAATACTTAATGAAGTTCATGCTACACGTTTAGCTTTATATTTTATTATCAGTATTTGGCGCACTATCGTATTAACATAATCCACAATGTTCATCGGATTTTGTCAATCTACAGAACGAAATCGGGTCTGAATGAAGAATTCATAGGAAATGAATTTTATTTTACAAAATTACGAAAGTCATTGTTTTTTATGATGGGCACATATCTATTAATGTAATTATTTAAAAAGACTCATTAATTTTGGTCTTCTATTAACGAAAATTCAACGGTCTGAAAACTGCCATTTTACTATTATATATAAATGTGAAAACTACCATTTTACTATTATATATAAATATGAAAACTGCCATTTGAGCATGAATTTTAATACTTTCGGCTTTCTAGACGTAATTTCAATACTTAATGAAGTTCGTGCTACACGTTTAGCTTTATATTTTATTATCAGTATTTGGCGCACTATCGGATTAACATAATCCACAATGTTCATCGGATTTTGTCAATCTACTGAACGAAATCGGGTCTGAATGAAGAATTCATAGGAAATGAATTTTATTTTTAAAAATTACGAAAGTCATTGTTTTTTATGATGGGCACATATCTATTAATGTAATTATTTAAAAAGACTCATTAATTTTGGTCTTCTATTAACGAAAATTCAACGGTCTGAAAACTGCCATTTTACTATTATATATAAATGTGAAAACTGCCATTTTATCTTATATATAAATCTGAAAACTGCCATTTTACTATTATATATAAATCTGAAAACTGCCATTTGAGCAAGAACATTAATACTTTCGGCTTTCTAGACGTAATTTCAATACTTAATGATGTTCATGCTACACGTTTAGCTTTATATTTTATTATCAGTATTTGGCGCATTATCGGATTAACACAATCCACAATTAACTGTGCTCATCGGATTTTGTCAATCTGCAGAACGAAATCGGGTCTGAATGAAGAATTCATGGGAAATGAATTTTATTTTACAAAATTACGAAAGTCATTGTTTTTTATGATGGGCAAATATCTATTAATGTAATTATTTAAAAAGACTCAATAATTTTGGTCTTCTATTAACGAAAATTCAACGGTCTGAAAACTGCCATTTTACTATTATATATAAATGTGAAAACTACCATTTTACTATTATATATAAATATGAAAACTGCCATTTGAGCATGAACTTTAATACTTTCGGCTTTCTGGACGTAATTTCAATACTTAATGAAGTTCATGCTACACGTTTAGCTTTATATTTTATTATCAGTATTTGGCGCACTATCGTATTAACATAATCCACAATGTTCATCGGATTTTGTCAATCTACAGAACGAAATCGGGTCTGAATGAAGAATTCATAGGAAATGAATTTTATTTTACAAAATTACGAAAGTCATTGTTTTTTATGATGGGCACATATCTATTAATGTAATTATTTAAAAAGACTCATTAATTTTGGTCTTCTATTAACGAAAATTCAACGGTCTGAAAACTGCCATTTTACTATTATATATAAATGTAAAAACTACCATTTTACTATTATATATAAATATGAAAACTGCCATTTGAGCATGAATTTTAATACTTTCGGCTTTCTAGACGTAATTTCAATACTTAATGAAGTTCGTGCTACACGTTTAGCTTTATATTTTATTATCAGTATTTGGCGCACTATCGGATTAACATAATCCACAATGTTCATCGGATTTTGTCAATCTACTGAACGAAATCGGGTCTGAATGAAGAATTCATAGGAAATGAATTTTATTTTTAAAAATTACGAAAGTCATTGTTTTTTATGATGGGCACATATCTATTAATGTAATTATTTAAAAAGACTCATTAATTTTGGTCTTCTATTAACGAAAATTCAATGGTCTGAAAACTGCCATTTTACTATTATATATAAATGTGAAAACTGCCATTTTATCTTATATATAAATCTGAAAACTGCCATTTTACTATTATATATAAATCTGAAAACTGCCATTTGAGCAAGAACATTAATACTTTCGGCTTTCTAGACGTAATTTCAATACTTAATGATGTTCATGCTACACGTTTAGCTTTATATTTTATTATCAGTATTTGGCGCATTATCGGATTAACACAATCCACAATTAACTGTGCTCATCGGATTTTGTCAATCTGCAGAACGAAATCGGGTCTGAATGAAGAATTCATGGGAAATAAATTTTATTTTACAAAATTACGAAAGTCATTGTTTTTTATGATGGGCAAATATCTATTAATGTAATTATTTAAAAAGATTCAATAATTTTGGTATTCTATTAACGAAAATTGAATGGTCTGAAAACTGCCATTTTACTATTATATATAAATATGAAAACTGCCATTTGAGCATGAACTTTAATATTTTCGGCTTTCTAGACGTAATTTCAATACTTAATGAAGTTCATGCTACACGTTTAGCTTTATATTTTATTATCAGTATTTGGCGCACTATCGGATTAACACAATCCACAATGTTAACTGTGCTCATCGGATTTTGTCAATCTGCAGAACGAAATCGGGTCTGAATGAAGAATTCATGGGAAATGAATTTTATTTTACAAAATTACGAAAGTCATTGTTTTTTATGATGGGCAAATATCTATTAATGTAATTATTTAAAAAGACTCAATAATTTTGGTCTTCTATTAACGAAAATTCAACGGTCTGAAAACTGCCATTTTACTATTATATATAAATGTGAAAACTACCATTTTACTATTATATATAAATATGAAAACTGCCATTTGAGCATGAACTTTAATACTTTCGGCTTTCTAGACGTAATTTCAATACTTAATGAAGTTCATGCTACACGTTTAGCTTTATATTTTATTATCAGTATTTGGCGCACTATCGGATTAACATAATCCACAATGTTCATCGGATTTTGTCAATCTACAGAACGAAATCGGGTCTGAATGAAGAATTCATAGGAAATGAATTTTATTTTACAAAATTACGAAAGTCATTGTTTTTTATGATGGGCACATATCTATTAATGTAATTATTTAAAAAGACTCATTAATTTTGGTCTTCTATTAACGAAAATTCAACGGTCTGAAAACTGCCATTTTACTATTATATATAAATGTGAAAACTACCATTTTACTATTATATATAAATATGAAAACTGCCATTTGAGCATGAATTTTAATACTTTCGGCTTTCTAGACGTAATTTCAATACTTAATGAAGTTCGTGCTACACGTTTAGCTTTATATTTTATTATCAGTATTTGGCGCACTATCGGATTAACATAATCCACAATGTTCATCGGATTTTGTCAATCTACTGAACGAAATCGGGTCTGAATGAAGAATTCATAGGAAATGAATTTTATTTTTAAAAATTACGATAGTCATTGTTTTTTATGATGGGCACATATCTATTAATGTAATTATTTAAAAAGACTCATTAATTTTGGTCTTCTATTAACGAAAATTCAACGGTCTGAAAACTGCCATTTTACTATTATATATAAATGTGAAAACTGCCATTTTATCTTATATATAAATCTGAAAACTGCCATTTTACTATTATATATAAATCTGAAAACTGCCATTTGAGCAAGAACATTAATACTTTCGGCTTTCTAGACGTAATTTCAATACTTAATGAAGTTCATGCTACACGTTTAGCTTTATATTTTATTATCAGTATTTGGCGCATTATCGGATTAACACAATCCACAATGTTAACTGTGCTCATCAGATTTTGTCAATCTGCAGAACGAAATCGGGTCTGAATGAAGAATTCATGGGAAATGAATTTTATTTTACAAAATTACGAAAGTCATTGTTTTTTATGATGGGCAAATATCTATTAATGTAATTATTTAAAAAGATTCAATAATTTTGGTCTTCTATTAACGAAAATTCAATGGTCTGAAAACTGCCATTTTACTATTATATATAAATGTGAAAACTACCATTTTACTATTATATATAAATATGAAAACTGCCATTTGAGCATGAACTTTAATATTTTCGGCTTTCTAGACGTAATTTCAATACTTAATGAAGTTCATGCTACACGTTTAGCTTTATATTTTATTATCAGTATTTGGCGCACTATCGGATTAACACAATCCACAATGTTAACTGTGCTCATCGGATTTTGTCAATCTGCAGAACGAAATCGGGTCTGAATGAAGAATTCATGGGAAATGAATTTTATTTTACAAAATTACGAAAGTCATTGTTTTTTATGATGGGCAAATATCTATTAATGTAATTATTTAAAAAGACTCAATAATTTTGGTCTTCTATTAACGAAAATTCAACGGTCTGAAAACTGCCATTTTACTATTATATATAAATGTGAAAACTACCATTTTACTATTATATATAAATATGAAAACTGCCATTTGAGCATGAACTTTAATACTTTCGGCTTTCTAGACGTAATTTCAATACTTAATGAAGTTCATGCTACACGTTTAGCTTTATATTTTATTATCAGTATTTGGCGCACTATCGGATTAACACAATCCACAATGTTAACTGTGCTCATCGGATTTTGTCAATCTGCAGAACGAAATCGGGTCTGAATGAAGAATTCATGGGAAATGAATTTTATTTTACAAAATTACGAAAGTCATTGTTTTTTATAATGGGCAAATATCTATTAATGTAATTATTTAAAAAGATTCAATAATTTTGGTCTTCTATTAACGAAAATTCAATGGTCTGAAAACTGCCATTTTACTATTATATATAAATGTGAAAACTACCATTTTACTATTATATATAAATATGAAAACTGCCATTTGAGCATGAACTTTAATACTTTCGGCTTTCTAGACGTAATTTCAATACTTAATGAAGTTCATGCTACACGTTTAGCTTTATATTTTATTATCAGTATTTGGCGCACTATCGGATTAACATAATCCACAATGTTCATCGGATTTTGTCAATCTACTGAACGAAATCGGGTCTGAATGAAGAATTCATAGGAAATGAATTTTATTTTTAAAAATTACGAAAGTCATTGTTTTTTATGATGGGCACATATCTATTAATGTAATTATTTAAAAAGACTCATTAATTTTGGTCTTCTATTAACGAAAATTCAACGGTCTGAAAACTGCCATTTTACTATTATATATAAATGTGAAAACTGCCATTTTATCTTATATATAAATGTGAAAACTACCATTTTACTATTATATATAAATATGAAAACTGCCATTTGAGCATGAACTTTAATATTTTCGGCTTTCTAGACGTAATTTCAATACTTAATGAAGTTCATGCTACACGTTTAGCTTTATATTTTATTATCAGTATTTGGCGCACTATCGGATTAACACAATCCACAATGTTAACTGTGCTCATCGGATTTTGTCAATCTGCAGAACAAAATCGGGTCTGAATGAAGAATTCATGGGAAATGAATTTTATTTTACAAAATTACGAAAGTCATTGTTTTTTATGATGGGCAAATATCTATTAATGTAATTATTTAAAAAGACTCAATAATTTTGGTCTTCTATTAACGATAATTCAACGGTCTGAAAACTGCCATTTTACTATTATATATAAATGTGAAAACTACCATTTTACTATTATATATAAATATGAAAACTGCCATTTGAGCATGAACTTTAATACTTTCGGCTTTCTAGACGTAATTTCAATACTTAATGAAGTTCATGCTACACGTTTAGCTTTATATTTTATTATCAGTATTTGGCGCACTATCGGATTAACATAATCCACAATGTTCATCGGATTTTGTCAATCTACAGAACGAAATCGGGTCTGAATGAAGAATTCATAGGAAATGAATTTTATTTTACAAAATTACGAAAGTCATTGTTTTTTATGATGGGCACATATCTATTAATGTAATTATTTAAAAAGACTCATTAATTTTGGTCTTCTATTAACGAAAATTCAACGGTCTGAAAACTGCCATTTTACTATTATATATAAATGTGAAAACTACCATTTTACTATTATATATAAATATGAAAACTGCCATTTGAGCATGAATTTTAATACTTTCGGCTTTCTAGACGTAATTTCAATACTTAATGAAGTTCGTGCTACACGTTTAGCTTTATATTTTATTATCAGTATTTGGCGCACTATCGGATTAACATAATCCACAATGTTCATCGGATTTTGTCAATCTACTGAACGAAATCGGGTCTGAATGAAGAATTCATAGGAAATAAATTTTATTTTTAAAAATTACGAAAGTCATTGTTTTTTATGATGGGCACATATCTATTAATGTAATTATTTAAAAAGACTCATTAATTTTGGTCTTCTATTAACGAAAATTCAACGGTCTGAAAACTGCCACTTTACTATTATATATAAATGTGAAAACTGCCATTTTATCTTATATATAAATCTGAAAACTGCCATTTTACTATTATATATAAATCTGAAAACTGCCATTTGAGCAAGAACATTAATACTTTCGGCTTTCTAGACGTAATTTCAATACTTAATGAAGTTCATGCTACACGTTTAGCTTTATATTTTATTATCAATATTTGGCGCATTATCGGATTAACACAATCCACAATGTTAACTGTGCTCATCGGATTTTGTCAATCTGCAGAACGAAATCGGATCTGAATGAAGAATTCATGGGAAATGAATTTTATTTTACAAAATTACGAAAGTCATTGTTTTTTATGATGGGCAAATATCTATTAATGTAATTATTTAAAAAGACTCAATAATTTTGGTCTTCTATTAACGAAAATTCAATGGTCTGAAAACTGCCATTTTACTATTATATATAAATGTGAAAACTACCATTTTACTATTATATATAAATATGAAAACTGCCATTTGAGCATGAACTTTAATACTTTCGGCTTTCTGGACGTAATTTCAATACTTAATGAAGTTCATGCTACACGTTTAGCTTTATATTTTATTATCAGTATTTGGCGTACTATCGGATTAACATAATCCACAAGGTTCATCGAATTTTGTCAATCTACAGAACGAAATCGGGTCTGAATGAAGAATTCATAGGAAATGAATTTTATTTTACAAAATTACGAAAGTCATTGTTTTTTATGATGGGCACATATCTATTAATGTAATTATTTAAAAAGACTCATTAATTTTGGTCTTCTATTAACGAAAATTCAACGGTCTGAAAACTGCCATTTTACTATTATATATAAATGTGAAAACTACCATTTTACTATTATATATAAATATGAAAACTGCCATTTGAGCATGAATTTTAATACTTTCGGCTTTCTAGACGTAATTTCAATACTTAATGAAGTTCGTGCTACACGTTTAGCTTTATATTTTATTATCAGTATTTGGCGCACTATCGGATTAACATAATCCACAATGTTCATCGGATTTTGTCAATCTACTGAACGAAATCGGGTCTGAATGAAGAATTCATAGGAAATGAATTTTATTTTTAAAAATTACGAAAGTCATTGTTTTTTATGATGGGCACTTATCTATTAATGTAATTATTTAAAAAGACTCATTAATTTTGGTCTTCTATTAACGAAAATTCAACGGTCTGAAAACTGCCATTTTACTATTATATATAAATGTGAAAACTGCCATTTTATCTTATATATAAATCTGAAAACTGCCATTTTACTATTATATATAAATCTGAAAACTGCCATTTGAGCAAGAACATTAATACTTTCGGCTTTCTAGACGTAATTTCAATACTTAATGAAGTTCATGCTACACGTTTAGCTTTATATTTTATTATCAGTATTTGGCGCACTATCGGATTAACACAATCCACAATGTTAACTGTGCTCATCGGATTTTGTCAATCTGCAGAACGAAATCGGGTCTGAATGAAGAATTCATGGGAAATGAATTTTATTTTACAAAATTACGAAAGTCATTGTTTTTTATGATGGGCAAATATCTATTAATGTAATTATTTAAAAAGACTCAATAATTTTGGTCTTCTATTAACGAAAATTCAATGGTCTGAAAACTGCCATTTTACTATTATATATAAATGTGAAAACTACCATTTTACTATTATATATAAATATGAAAACTGCCATTTGAGCATGAACTTTAATACTTTCGGCTTTCTAGACGTAATTTCAATACTTAATGAAGTTCATGCTACACGTTTAGCTTTATATTTTATTATCAGTATTTGGCGCACTATCGGATTAACATAATCCACAATGTTCATCGGATTTTGTCAATCTACAGAACGAAATCGGGTCTGAATGAAGAATTCATAGGAAATGAATTTTATTTTACAAAATTACGAAAGTCATTGTTTTTTATGATGGGCACATATCTATTAATGTAATTATTTAAAAAGACTCATTAATTTTGGTCTTCTATTAACGAAAATTCAACGGTCTGAAAACTGCCATTTTACTATTATATATAAATGTGAAAACTACCATTTTACTATTATATATAAATATGAAAACTGCCATTTGAGCATGAATTTTAATACTTTCGGCTTTCTAGACGTAATTTCAATACTTAATGAAGTTCGTGCTACACGTTTAGCTTTATATTTTATTATCAGTATTTGGCGCACTATCGGATTAACATAATCCACAATGTTCATCGGATTTTGTCAATCTGCAGAACGAAATCGGGTCTGAATGAAGAATTCATGGGAAATGAATTTTATTTTACAAAATTACGAAAGTCATTGTTTTTTATGATGGGCAAATATCTATTAATGTAATTATTTAAAAAGATTCAATAATTTTGGTCTTCTATTAACGAAAATTCAATGGTCTGAAAACTGCCATTTTACTATTATATATAAATGTGAAAACTACCATTTTACTATTATATATAAATATGAAAACTGCCATTTGAGCATGAACTTTAATATTTTCGGCTTTCTAGACGTAATTTCAATACTTAATGAAGTTCATGCTACACGTTTAGCTTTATATTTTATTATCAGTATTTGGCGCACTATCGGATTAACACAATCCACAATGTTAACTGTGCTCATCGGATTTTGTCAATCTGCAGAACGAAATCGGGTCTGAATGAAGAATTCATGGGAAATGAATTTTATTTTACAAAATTACGAAAGTCATTGTTTTTTATGATGGGCAAATATCTATTAATGTAATTATTTAAAAAGACTCAATAATTTTGGTCTTCTATTAACGAAAATTCAACGGTCTGAAAACTGCCATTTTACTATTATATATAAATGTGAAAACTACCATTTTACTATTATATATAAATATGAAAACTGCCATTTGAGCATGAACTTTAATACTTTCGGCTTTCTAGACGTAATTTCAATACTTAATGAAGTTCATGCTACACGTTTAGCTTTATATTTTATTATCAGTATTTGGCGCACTATCGGATTAACACAATCCACAATGTTAACTGTGCTCATCGGATTTTGTCAATCTGCAGAACGAAATCGGGTCTGAATGAAGAATTCATGGGAAATGAATTTTATTTTACAAAATTACGAAAGTCATTGTTTTTTATAATGGGCAAATATCTATTAATGTAATTATTTAAAAAGATTCAATAATTTTGGTCTTCTATTAACGAAAATTCAATGGTCTGAAAACTGCCATTTTACTATTATATATAAATGTGAAAACTACCATTTTACTATTATATATAAATATGAAAACTGCCATTTGAGCATGAACTTTAATACTTTCGGCTTTCTAGACGTAATTTCAATACTTAATGAAGTTCATGCTACACGTTTAGCTTTATATTTTATTATCAGTATTTGGCGCACTATCGGATTAACATAATCCACAATGTTCATCGGATTTTGTCAATCTACTGAACGAAATCGGGTCTGAATGAAGAATTCATAGGAAATGAATTTTATTTTTAAAAATTACGAAAGTCATTGTTTTTTATGATGGGCACATATCTATTAATGTAATTATTTAAAAAGACTCATTAATTTTGGTCTTCTATTAACGAAAATTCAACGGTCTGAAAACTGCCATTTTACTATTATATATAAATGTGAAAACTGCCATTTTATCTTATATATAAATGTGAAAACTACCATTTTACTATTATATATAAATATGAAAACTGCCATTTGAGCATGAACTTTAATATTTTCGGCTTTCTAGACGTAATTTCAATACTTAATGAAGTTCATGCTACACGTTTAGCTTTATATTTTATTATCAGTATTTGGCGCACTATCGGATTAACACAATCCACAATGTTAACTGTGCTCATCGGATTTTGTCAATCTGCAGAACAAAATCGGGTCTGAATGAAGAATTCATGGGAAATGAATTTTATTTTACAAAATTACGAAAGTCATTGTTTTTTATGATGGGCAAATATCTATTAATGTAATTATTTAAAAAGACTCAATAATTTTGGTCTTCTATTAACGATAATTCAACGGTCTGAAAACTGCCATTTTACTATTATATATAAATGTGAAAACTACCATTTTACTATTATATATAAATATGAAAACTGCCATTTGAGCATGAACTTTAATACTTTCGGCTTTCTAGACGTAATTTCAATACTTAATGAAGTTCATGCTACACGTTTAGCTTTATATTTTATTATCAGTATTTGGCGCACTATCGGATTAACATAATCCACAATGTTCATCGGATTTTGTCAATCTACAGAACGAAATCGGGTCTGAATGAAGAATTCATAGGAAATGAATTTTATTTTACAAAATTACGAAAGTCATTGTTTTTTATGATGGGCACATATCTATTAATGTAATTATTTAAAAAGACTCATTAATTTTGGTCTTCTATTAACGAAAATTCAACGGTCTGAAAACTGCCATTTTACTATTATATATAAATGTGAAAACTACCATTTTACTATTATATATAAATATGAAAACTGCCATTTGAGCATGAATTTTAATACTTTCGGCTTTCTAGACGTAATTTCAATACTTAATGAAGTTCGTGCTACACGTTTAGCTTTATATTTTATTATCAGTATTTGGCGCACTATCGGATTAACATAATCCACAATGTTCATCGGATTTTGTCAATCTACTGAACGAAATCGGGTCTGAATGAAGAATTCATAGGAAATAAATTTTATTTTTAAAAATTACGAAAGTCATTGTTTTTTATGATGGGCACATATCTATTAATGTAATTATTTAAAAAGACTCATTAATTTTGGTCTTCTATTAACGAAAATTCAACGGTCTGAAAACTGCCACTTTACTATTATATATAAATGTGAAAACTGCCATTTTATCTTATATATAAATCTGAAAACTGCCATTTTACTATTATATATAAATCTGAAAACTGCCATTTGAGCAAGAACATTAATACTTTCGGCTTTCTAGACGTAATTTCAATACTTAATGAAGTTCATGCTACACGTTTAGCTTTATATTTTATTATCAATATTTGGCGCATTATCGGATTAACACAATCCACAATGTTAACTGTGCTCATCGGATTTTGTCAATCTGCAGAACGAAATCGGATCTGAATGAAGAATTCATGGGAAATGAATTTTATTTTACAAAATTACGAAAGTCATTGTTTTTTATGATGGGCAAATATCTATTAATGTAATTATTTAAAAAGACTCAATAATTTTGGTCTTCTATTAACGAAAATTCAATGGTCTGAAAACTGCCATTTTACTATTATATATAAATGTGAAAACTACCATTTTACTATTATATATAAATATGAAAACTGCCATTTGAGCATGAACTTTAATACTTTCGGCTTTCTGGACGTAATTTCAATACTTAATGAAGTTCATGCTACACGTTTAGCTTTATATTTTATTATCAGTATTTGGCGTACTATCGGATTAACATAATCCACAAGGTTCATCGAATTTTGTCAATCTACAGAACGAAATCGGGTCTGAATGAAGAATTCATAGGAAATGAATTTTATTTTACAAAATTACGAAAGTCATTGTTTTTTATGATGGGCACATATCTATTAATGTAATTATTTAAAAAGACTCATTAATTTTGGTCTTCTATTAACGAAAATTCAACGGTCTGAAAACTGCCATTTTACTATTATATATAAATGTGAAAACTACCATTTTACTATTATATATAAATATGAAAACTGCCATTTGAGCATGAATTTTAATACTTTCGGCTTTCTAGACGTAATTTCAATACTTAATGAAGTTCGTGCTACACGTTTAGCTTTATATTTTATTATCAGTATTTGGCGCACTATCGGATTAACATAATCCACAATGTTCATCGGATTTTGTCAATCTACTGAACGAAATCGGGTCTGAATGAAGAATTCATAGGAAATGAATTTTATTTTTAAAAATTACGAAAGTCATTGTTTTTTATGATGGGCACTTATCTATTAATGTAATTATTTAAAAAGACTCATTAATTTTGGTCTTCTATTAACGAAAATTCAACGGTCTGAAAACTGCCATTTTACTATTATATATAAATGTGAAAACTGCCATTTTATCTTATATATAAATCTGAAAACTGCCATTTTACTATTATATATAAATCTGAAAACTGCCATTTGAGCAAGAACATTAATACTTTCGGCTTTCTAGACGTAATTTCAATACTTAATGAAGTTCATGCTACACGTTTAGCTTTATATTTTATTATCAGTATTTGGCGCACTATCGGATTAACACAATCCACAATGTTAACTGTGCTCATCGGATTTTGTCAATCTGCAGAACGAAATCGGGTCTGAATGAAGAATTCATGGGAAATGAATTTTATTTTACAAAATTACGAAAGTCATTGTTTTTTATGATGGGCAAATATCTATTAATGTAATTATTTAAAAAGACTCAATAATTTTGGTCTTCTATTAACGAAAATTCAACGGTCTGAAAACTGCCATTTTACTATTATATATAAATGTGAAAACTACCATTTTACTATTATATATAAATATGAAAACTGCCATTTGAGCATGAACTTTAATACTTTCGGCTTTCTAGACGTAATTTCAATACTTAATGAAGTTCATGCTACACGTTTAGCTTTATATTTTATTATCAGTATTTGGCGCACTATCGGATTAACACAATCCACAATGTTCATCGGATTTTGTCAATCTGCAGAACGAAATCGGGTCTGAATGAAGAATTCATGGGAAATGAATTTTATTTTACAAAATTACGAAAGTCATTGTTTTTTATGATGGGCAAATATCTATTAATGTAATTATTTAAAAAGACTCAATAATTTTGGTCTTCTATTAACGAAAATTCAATGGTCTGAAAACTGCCATTTTACTATTATATATAAATGTGAAAACTACCATTTTACTATTATATATAAATATGAAAACTGCCATTTGAGCATGAACTTTAATACTTTCGGCTTTCTAGACGTAATTTCAATACTTAATGAAGTTCATGCTACACGTTTAGCTTTATATTTTATTATCAGTATTTGGCGCACTATCGGATTAACATAATCCACAATGTTCATCGGATTTTGTCAATCTACAGAACGAAATCGGGTCTGAATGAAGAATTCATAGGAAATGAATTTTATTTTACAAAATTACGAAAGTCATTGTTTTTTATGATGGGCACATATCTATTAATGTAATTATTTAAAAAGACTCATTAATTTTGGTCTTCTATTAACGAAAATTCAACGGTCTGAAAACTGCCATTTTACTATTATATATAAATGTGAAAACTACCATTTTACTATTATATATAAATATGAAAACTGCCATTTGAGCATGAATTTTAATACTTTCGGCTTTCTAGACGTAATTTCAATACTTAATGAAGTTCGTGCTACACGTTTAGCTTTATATTTTATTATCAGTATTTGGCGCACTATCGGATTAACATAATCCACAATGTTCATCGGATTTTGTCAATCTACTGAACGAAATCGGGTCTGAATGAAGAATTCATAGGAAATGAATTTTATTTTTAAAAATTACGAAAGTCATTGTTTTTTATGATGGGCACATATCTATTAATGTAATTATTTAAAAAGACTCATTAATTTTGGTCTTCTATTAACGAAAATTCAACGGTCTGAAAACTGCCATTTTACTATTATATATAAATGTGAAAACTGCCATTTTATCTTATATATAAATCTGAAAACTGCCATTTTACTATTATATATAAATCTGAAAACTGCCATTTGAGCAAGAACATTAATACTTTCGGCTTTCTAGACGTAATTTCAATACTTAATGAAGTTCATGCTACACGTTTAGCTTTATATTTTATTATCAGTATTTGGCGCACTATCGGATTAACACAATCCACAATGTTAACTGTGCTCATCGGATTTTGTCAATCTGCAGAACGAAATCGGGTCTGAATGAAGAATTCATGGGAAATGAATTTTATTTTACAAAATTACGAAAGTCATTGTTTTTTATGATGGGCAAATATCTATTAATGTAATTATTTAAAAAGACTCAATAATTTTGGTCTTCTATTAACGAAAATTCAACGGTCTGAAAACTGCCATTTTACTATTATATATAAATGTGAAAACTACCATTTTACTATTATATATAAATATGAAAACTGCCATTTGAGCATGAACTTTAATACTTTCGGCTTTCTAGACGTAATTTCAATACTTAATGAAGTTCATGCTACACGTTTAGCTTTATATTTTATTATCAGTATTTGGCGCACTATCGGATTAACACAATCCACAATGTTAACTGTGCTCATCGGATTTTGTCAATCTGCAGAACGAAATCGGGTCTGAATGAAGAATTCATGGGAAATGAATTTTATTTTACAAAATTACGAAAGTCATTGTTTTTTATGATGGGCAAATATCTATTAATGTAATTATTTAAAAAGATTCAATAATTTTGGTCTTCTATTAACGAAAATTCAATGATCTGAAAACTGCCATTTTAAGATTATATATAAATGTGAAAACTACCATTTTACTATTATATATAAATATGAAAACTGCCATTTGAGCATGAACTTTAATATTTTCGGCTTTCTAGACGTAATTTCAATACTTAATTAAGTTCATGCTACACGTTTAGCTTTATATTTTATTATCAGTATTTGGCGCACTATCGGATTAACACAATCCACAATGTTAACTGTGCTCATCGGATTTTGTCAATCTGCAGAACAAAATCGGGTCTGAATGAAGAATTCATGGGAAATGAATTTTATTTTACAAAATTACGAAAGTCATTGTTTTTTATGATGGGCAAATATCTATTAATGTAATTATTTAAAAAGACTCAATAATTTTGGTCTTCTATTATATATTTTACTATTATATATAAATCTGAAAACTGCCATTTGAGCAAGAACATTAATACTTTCGGCTTTCTAGACGTAATTTCAATACTTAATGAAGTTCATGCTACACGTTTAGCTTTATATTTTATTATCAATATTTGGCGCATTATCGGATTAACACAATCCACAATGTTAACTGTGCTCATCGGATTTTGTCAATCTGCAGAACGAAATCGGGTCTGAATGAAGAATTCATGGGAAATGAATTTTATTTTACAAAATTACGAAAGTCATTGTTTTTTATGATGGGCAAATATCTATTAATGTAATTATTTAAAAAGACTCAATAATTTTGGTCTTCTATTAACGAAAATTCAACGGTCTGAAAACTGCCATTTTACTATTATATATAAATGTGAAAACTACCATTTTACTATTATATATAAATATGAAAACTGCCATTTGAGCATGAACTTTAATACTTTCGGCTTTCTAGACGTAATTTCAATACTTAATGAAGTTCATGCTACACGTTTAGCTTTATATTTTATTATCAGTATTTGGCGCACTATCGGATTAACACAATCCACAATGTTAACTGTGCTCATCGGATTTTGTCAATCTGCAGAACGAAATCGGGTCTGAATGAAGAATTCATGGGAAATGAATTTTATTTTACAAAATTACGAAAGTCATTGTTTTTTATAATGGGCAAATATCTATTAATGTAATTATTTAAAAAGATTCAATAATTTTGGTCTTCTATTAACGAAAATTCAATGGTCTGAAAACTGCCATTTTACTATTATATATAAATGTGAAAACTACCATTTTACTATTATATATAAATATGAAAACTGCCATTTGAGCATGAACTTTAATACTTTCGGCTTTCTAGACGTAATTTCAATACTTAATGAAGTTCATGCTACACGTTTAGCTTTATATTTTATTATCAGTATTTGGCGCACTATCGGATTAACATAATCCACAATGTTCATCGGATTTTGTCAATCTACTGAACGAAATCGGGTCTGAATGAAGAATTCATAGGAAATGAATTTTATTTTTAAAAATTACGAAAGTCATTGTTTTTTATGATGGGCACATATCTATTAATGTAATTATTTAAAAAGACTCATTAATTTTGGTCTTCTATTAACGAAAATTCAACGGTCTGAAAACTGCCATTTTACTATTATATATAAATGTGAAAACTGCCATTTTATCTTATATATAAATGTGAAAACTACCATTTTACTATTATATATAAATATGAAAACTGCCATTTGAGCATGAACTTTAATATTTTCGGCTTTCTAGACGTAATTTCAATACTTAATGAAGTTCATGCTACACGTTTAGCTTTATATTTTATTATCAGTATTTGGCGCACTATCGGATTAACACAATCCACAATGTTAACTGTGCTCATCGGATTTTGTCAATCTGCAGAACAAAATCGGGTCTGAATGAAGAATTCATGGGAAATGAATTTTATTTTACAAAATTACGAAAGTCATTGTTTTTTATGATGGGCAAATATCTATTAATGTAATTATTTAAAAAGACTCAATAATTTTGGTCTTCTATTAACGATAATTCAACGGTCTGAAAACTGCCATTTTACTATTATATATAAATGTGAAAACTACCATTTTACTATTATATATAAATATGAAAACTGCCATTTGAGCATGAACTTTAATACTTTCGGCTTTCTAGACGTAATTTCAATACTTAATGAAGTTCATGCTACACGTTTAGCTTTATATTTTATTATCAGTATTTGGCGCACTATCGGATTAACATAATCCACAATGTTCATCGGATTTTGTCAATCTACAGAACGAAATCGGGTCTGAATGAAGAATTCATAGGAAATGAATTTTATTTTACAAAATTACGAAAGTCATTGTTTTTTATGATGGGCACATATCTATTAATGTAATTATTTAAAAAGACTCATTAATTTTGGTCTTCTATTAACGAAAATTCAACGGTCTGAAAACTGCCATTTTACTATTATATATAAATGTGAAAACTACCATTTTACTATTATATATAAATATGAAAACTGCCATTTGAGCATGAATTTTAATACTTTCGGCTTTCTAGACGTAATTTCAATACTTAATGAAGTTCGTGCTACACGTTTAGCTTTATATTTTATTATCAGTATTTGGCGCACTATCGGATTAACATAATCCACAATGTTCATCGGATTTTGTCAATCTACTGAACGAAATCGGGTCTGAATGAAGAATTCATAGGAAATAAATTTTATTTTTAAAAATTACGAAAGTCATTGTTTTTTATGATGGGCACATATCTATTAATGTAATTATTTAAAAAGACTCATTAATTTTGGTCTTCTATTAACGAAAATTCAACGGTCTGAAAACTGCCACTTTACTATTATATATAAATGTGAAAACTGCCATTTTATCTTATATATAAATCTGAAAACTGCCATTTTACTATTATATATAAATCTGAAAACTGCCATTTGAGCAAGAACATTAATACTTTCGGCTTTCTAGACGTAATTTCAATACTTAATGAAGTTCATGCTACACGTTTAGCTTTATATTTTATTATCAATATTTGGCGCATTATCGGATTAACACAATCCACAATGTTAACTGTGCTCATCGGATTTTGTCAATCTGCAGAACGAAATCGGATCTGAATGAAGAATTCATGGGAAATGAATTTTATTTTACAAAATTACGAAAGTCATTGTTTTTTATGATGGGCAAATATCTATTAATGTAATTATTTAAAAAGACTCAATAATTTTGGTCTTCTATTAACGAAAATTCAATGGTCTGAAAACTGCCATTTTACTATTATATATAAATGTGAAAACTACCATTTTACTATTATATATAAATATGAAAACTGCCATTTGAGCATGAACTTTAATACTTTCGGCTTTCTGGACGTAATTTCAATACTTAATGAAGTTCATGCTACACGTTTAGCTTTATATTTTATTATCAGTATTTGGCGTACTATCGGATTAACATAATCCACAAGGTTCATCGAATTTTGTCAATCTACAGAACGAAATCGGGTCTGAATGAAGAATTCATAGGAAATGAATTTTATTTTACAAAATTACGAAAGTCATTGTTTTTTATGATGGGCACATATCTATTAATGTAATTATTTAAAAAGACTCATTAATTTTGGTCTTCTATTAACGAAAATTCAACGGTCTGAAAACTGCCATTTTACTATTATATATAAATGTGAAAACTACCATTTTACTATTATATATAAATATGAAAACTGCCATTTGAGCATGAATTTTAATACTTTCGGCTTTCTAGACGTAATTTCAATACTTAATGAAGTTCGTGCTACACGTTTAGCTTTATATTTTATTATCAGTATTTGGCGCACTATCGGATTAACATAATCCACAATGTTCATCGGATTTTGTCAATCTACTGAACGAAATCGGGTCTGAATGAAGAATTCATAGGAAATGAATTTTATTTTTAAAAATTACGAAAGTCATTGTTTTTTATGATGGGCACTTATCTATTAATGTAATTATTTAAAAAGACTCATTAATTTTGGTCTTCTATTAACGAAAATTCAACGGTCTGAAAACTGCCATTTTACTATTATATATAAATGTGAAAACTGCCATTTTATCTTATATATAAATCTGAAAACTGCCATTTTACTATTATATATAAATCTGAAAACTGCCATTTGAGCAAGAACATTAATACTTTCGGCTTTCTAGACGTAATTTCAATACTTAATGAAGTTCATGCTACACGTTTAGCTTTATATTTTATTATCAGTATTTGGCGCACTATCGGATTAACACAATCCACAATGTTAACTGTGCTCATCGGATTTTGTCAATCTGCAGAACGAAATCGGGTCTGAATGAAGAATTCATGGGAAATGAATTTTATTTTACAAAATTACGAAAGTCATTGTTTTTTATGATGGGCAAATATCTATTAATGTAATTATTTAAAAAGACTCAATAATTTTGGTCTTCTATTAACGAAAATTCAACGGTCTGAAAACTGCCATTTTACTATTATATATAAATGTGAAAACTACCATTTTACTATTATATATAAATATGAAAACTGCCATTTGAGCATGAACTTTAATACTTTCGGCTTTCTAGACGTAATTTCAATACTTAATGAAGTTCATGCTACACGTTTAGCTTTATATTTTATTATCAGTATTTGGCGCACTATCGGATTAACACAATCCACAATGTTCATCGGATTTTGTCAATCTGCAGAACGAAATCGGGTCTGAATGAAGAATTCATGGGAAATGAATTTTATTTTACAAAATTACGAAAGTCATTGTTTTTTATGATGGGCAAATATCTATTAATGTAATTATTTAAAAAGACTCAATAATTTTGGTCTTCTATTAACGAAAATTCAATGGTCTGAAAACTGCCATTTTACTATTATATATAAATGTGAAAACTACCATTTTACTATTATATATAAATATGAAAACTGCCATTTGAGCATGAACTTTAATACTTTCGGCTTTCTAGACGTAATTTCAATACTTAATGAAGTTCATGCTACACGTTTAGCTTTATATTTTATTATCAGTATTTGGCGCACTATCGGATTAACATAATCCACAATGTTCATCGGATTTTGTCAATCTACAGAACGAAATCGGGTCTGAATGAAGAATTCATAGGAAATGAATTTTATTTTACAAAATTACGAAAGTCATTGTTTTTTATGATGGGCACATATCTATTAATGTAATTATTTAAAAAGACTCATTAATTTTGGTCTTCTATTAACGAAAATTCAACGGTCTGAAAACTGCCATTTTACTATTATATATAAATGTGAAAACTACCATTTTACTATTATATATAAATATGAAAACTGCCATTTGAGCATGAATTTTAATACTTTCGGCTTTCTAGACGTAATTTCAATACTTAATGAAGTTCGTGCTACACGTTTAGCTTTATATTTTATTATCAGTATTTGGCGCACTATCGGATTAACATAATCCACAATGTTCATCGGATTTTGTCAATCTACTGAACGAAATCGGGTCTGAATGAAGAATTCATAGGAAATGAATTTTATTTTTAAAAATTACGAAAGTCATTGTTTTTTATGATGGGCACATATCTATTAATGTAATTATTTAAAAAGACTCATTAATTTTGGTCTTCTATTAACGAAAATTCAACGGTCTGAAAACTGCCATTTTACTATTATATATAAATGTGAAAACTGCCATTTTATCTTATATATAAATCTGAAAACTGCCATTTTACTATTATATATAAATCTGAAAACTGCCATTTGAGCAAGAACATTAATACTTTCGGCTTTCTAGACGTAATTTCAATACTTAATGAAGTTCATGCTACACGTTTAGCTTTATATTTTATTATCAGTATTTGGCGCACTATCGGATTAACACAATCCACAATGTTAACTGTGCTCATCGGATTTTGTCAATCTGCAGAACGAAATCGGGTCTGAATGAAGAATTCATGGGAAATGAATTTTATTTTACAAAATTACGAAAGTCATTGTTTTTTATGATGGGCAAATATCTATTAATGTAATTATTTAAAAAGACTCAATAATTTTGGTCTTCTATTAACGAAAATTCAACGGTCTGAAAACTGCCATTTTACTATTATATATAAATGTGAAAACTACCATTTTACTATTATATATAAATATGAAAACTGCCATTTGAGCATGAACTTTAATACTTTCGGCTTTCTAGACGTAATTTCAATACTTAATGAAGTTCATGCTACACGTTTAGCTTTATATTTTATTATCAGTATTTGGCGCACTATCGGATTAACACAATCCACAATGTTAACTGTGCTCATCGGATTTTGTCAATCTGCAGAACGAAATCGGGTCTGAATGAAGAATTCATGGGAAATGAATTTTATTTTACAAAATTACGAAAGTCATTGTTTTTTATGATGGGCAAATATCTATTAATGTAATTATTTAAAAAGATTCAATAATTTTGGTCTTCTATTAACGAAAATTCAATGATCTGAAAACTGCCATTTTAAGATTATATATAAATGTGAAAACTACCATTTTACTATTATATATAAATATGAAAACTGCCATTTGAGCATGAACTTTAATATTTTCGGCTTTCTAGACGTAATTTCAATACTTAATTAAGTTCATGCTACACGTTTAGCTTTATATTTTATTATCAGTATTTGGCGCACTATCGGATTAACACAATCCACAATGTTAACTGTGCTCATCGGATTTTGTCAATCTGCAGAACAAAATCGGGTCTGAATGAAGAATTCATGGGAAATGAATTTTATTTTACAAAATTACGAAAGTCATTGTTTTTTATGATGGGCAAATATCTATTAATGTAATTATTTAAAAAGACTCAATAATTTTGGTCTTCTATTATATATTTTACTATTATATATAAATCTGAAAACTGCCATTTGAGCAAGAACATTAATACTTTCGGCTTTCTAGACGTAATTTCAATACTTAATGAAGTTCATGCTACACGTTTAGCTTTATATTTTATTATCAATATTTGGCGCATTATCGGATTAACACAATCCACAATGTTAACTGTGCTCATCGGATTTTGTCAATCTGCAGAACGAAATCGGGTCTGAATGAAGAATTCATGGGAAATGAATTTTATTTTACAAAATTACGAAAGTCATTGTTTTTTATGATGGGCAAATATCTATTAATGTAATTATTTAAAAAGACTCAATAATTTTGGTCTTCTATTAACGAAAATTCAACGGTCTGAAAACTGCCATTTTACTATTATATATAAATGTGAAAACTACCATTTTACTATTATATATAAATATGAAAACTGCCATTTGAGCATGAACTTTAATACTTTCGGCTTTCTAGACGTAATTTCAATACTTAATGAAGTTCATGCTACACGTTTAGCTTTATATTTTATTATCAGTATTTGGCGCACTATCGGATTAACACAATCCACAATGTTAACTGTGCTCATCGGATTTTGTCAATCTGCAGAACGAAATCGGGTCTGAATGAAGAATTCATGGGAAATGAATTTTATTTTACAAAATTACGAAAGTCATTGTTTTTTATGATGGGCAAATATCTATTAATGTAATTATTTAAAAAGATTCAATAATTTTGGTCTTCTATTAACGAAAATTCAATGGTCTGAAAACTGCCATTTTACTATTATATATAAATGTGAAAACTACCATTTTACTATTATATAAGTAGGTATACTATGCCAATTCTAACCCATGGGGCTCCGAGGGGAGTGCGGGGTGCGGGGGTATCTCTCGGCGCGGGGTATGACGTCACGCGGGGCGGGGGAACTCGTTGGCGCGGGGGCTGACGTCACGCGGGTGGAGGGGATGTTTCGACAAAGGAGGGAGGAGAGTTTTCTGAGTGCAATATTTGTAGATGGATATCTTTACGACTTTTTTTTTTTTTTATGAGGGATCCTAGACATTTTCCCAAAAAGGTATAGAACAAGCGCCGACGATCGACAATTTTGTACCCTCATTAGAATAATTTTATTACGGAAGCGCCGATGTCCGGCTGCTCGAACTTGTCAACGGAGCGTTCTAGAATCCATAAAACTATGTTTTTCATTTTATAGACATTTTATCATTAGGAAAGAAATGAAGATTTTAGGGCCAACGCTGCGACGAACATGTTGAAACGTGATTTAATAGGCCTCTACCTTTTTGCGTTGACGTTCGGCAGCTTTGTACCCTCGCGGAAAATCTCCCATAAAAACGAGAGCAAAACATTTTTTCTTAATATTTATATAAGTGCAAATGTAAAAGCGTTGACGTTCGGCAGCTTTGTACCCTCGCAGAAAATCGGTCGTAAACAGATAGCGCTCGATTTTATTACTATGATATTCCTTTGCGATAATTTTGAGAGGGATGGGGTTGAAACTTATGGAGAGAGTCTGTCTCCGCATCAAACAGTCTTTAGCATTCGTATAGCACAGATCAGAGTAAAAGAAATGGATGAAGATATTATTATGACTGAGGATAGTGATAATGACATAGAAATTATAGATATTGCGGAAGATAGTGATAATGACATAGAAATTATAGATATTGCGGAAGATAGTGATAGAGAAGAAAATGATATAGTGAGTGAATCAACAGACTCCGATTATAATAGCGAGCACGGCGGGGACTTGGATATAATTGAACAATTATTGGGAGTGCCTGTAATCAGCAACATAAATGTTGTAAGGAAGGTGTGCGCTATATATTCATATTATATACCTGAAGATTATATTAAATTATGCACTGCTTGTGTAGTACGAAATGCGGAACTATTTGTAAACATTTGTGCCATACGCGTGCATTGTACCACTTCTTATGAAGTGATTATAGAAGAGTGGTGCAGCAATTGTCACGCTCCGCTGCATCTGATATTCATGCGGAACATGTGTCCACTTTGTAATCATTGTAAGTATCCGTTTTTATATTTATAATAAATTAAAAATTTGAAAAAACAAAAGTAAAATTCACTGTTTCTATTTTCAGTATAAGACGCAGCCTCCACTCTACTACCTCACCAGTCATCGCTGCAGTCACTGTAACAACCTCTATCGCCCGACCACCTCACAGCTGCCGTTGCCGCTAGCATTTTTTTTTTAAATTTTATATTTTATATTAATTTTTATTCATATATTTTCATTTTTATTTTATATTTTCTTTTATCCATTCAATTTCATACTTATATCTTTGATATTGAGCCGATAAAAATATTCTTAATTTTCTTTTATATTAATTTATATTTACATTTTATTGTATTCTTTTATATTCTTTTATATTATATATATTTTTAAATTTTACATGCTTTTATATATTTTTAATCACACAAACACACACACACACATTTTATGAATAAAAAGGAGGATCAATGTGACGAGTGTATCGGGTTGTTGATGGAAGAGCAAAAACAAATTGAATGTGAACATTTGGAAGATTATTATTATGCGTTGCTTCGCGCTCGAATCGCACGCCTCGAGGGTTTGAAGTACTCATTACGCAGACTTTTCGAACCTAGTGTCAGTGTACCAGCGATATCGGGAAATAATCCAGTGAGTTCGATCGTGCAAGCGATACAAAGTCGTGAAATCGGTTTAAAAAAAAAATCTTATACAGAACGTCTATAGTCACGCTGGGGACTTCATAATTTCTGTGTAACAGAACTCAACCTACCATCACCACCATCACCACCATCACCACCATCAACACCATCGCCACCGCCAGATGAACTTTTCGGACTCGTTCCCGAAGATTTTAATGATTGGTAATATTGTAAGTATATTTAATCTATTTTTATAATATATATTAAAATTAATAATAAATTTTTATTTTTTTTTTGTTTCAGTAGACTGGCAGACCACTGTATAATGGTGACCGTAAGAAGAAGGAGCGGCCACCCTTCCCACTTTTAATTTTATATTCTTTAATTTTATATTTTTAAATTTTATATTCACATATTTTATATTCATTTATATTTTTAAATTCACACACACACACACACACACAAATGTACAATACACATGATACATATTAAAATTATTAATATTAAAAGAAAAAAATATATTTATTCTAGAATAAGATGTCCTTCTCCTCTCCCCCATCGCGACATTATTTAAATTATTAAAAATTATTATTAAATATTATTAATAGAAAAAATTCTCTCTTGCGAACACCTCACGCTCTCCTAAGCGCTACCTCTCTCGCAGTCCCTAACCTCGCGCTATCTCTTTCTTTCATGTATCTCGACGCAACATCTCTCTCCTTCACGTTCGCCTCGCGCTATTTCTATCTTCTCTCGCGGTCCCTAGCATCACGTTCCCCTTCCCTGCATGACGTTATCCCCCGCAAGGACCGCTACAAGCTTCGTATGAGAGCTGGGACTGCGTACGGATGGGGAGAAAATGGAGAATGGAAATGCGTGTGAAGAAATTATGTCATGATTTAAACTTAAAATCTCTTTATTCTTCTCTCTTTTACATTTTCTTTTTCATGCATATTATGGAGTAAAAAACTAAAGCTACCAGCTCGCAACGATGAGCTGATGCTTAGTGAAGACGTCGCTAGCGCGTATTATATTTGATACTTTTTTTTTATTATCCGTTACATTAGACGCGATATTTGAAAATTGTGTAAATTTAACATCGACTGTCTCGGTAATTTTAACCAATCGATCAAAAGATACATCAATGCATGGATCGAGATCGAACATACGGTGTAACGTCGATTCGATCATCATCATGCATACATTTGAAGATTCGAGACTTATGAGTTTGACGTTGTTAATCGTATGAACTCGCATTGTTAGCGGTACAACGCTTATAAAACTGTGGACATCATTAGAGTCATTCCGAAGAAAATTTTAAAGTATCATCGAATATGAAATTCTTATGCTTTTATTCCATATATTTCTACAATTTTTGAAGATCTTACATTGAAAATTATTGTACGGAATTCACAAATTTGACATAATAACTTTATAAAAGCGTATTTATTTCGTTCTTAAATCGGATTTTTTTTTTTTATGCAAAGAATAATATAAAATCATAAATCCCCTTACTAATCTTGATCATTGAATAAATCTCACCATTTATCTACATTTCCCTTCAATCAGAAATTTATATAAATTTAAAATCATACTATATTATCGTATGCAATTAATTACAACTGCGATTTAGTGCGATTATATATATATTTATAATAAAAATGGAAAAATGTTTATATTTGTTTTATTTGAATATAAATGCATAACGAGAAGACTAGAGGAGACCGGGGCTAGTAGGCTCAGTTCAAAGATATTATAAAATACCTCTTTTGTTATAAAATATTTTTTTTTGTTTTGAACACGCGTTTAGATTGGTCATCACTAATTAAATAAAAATATATTATATAACTAATTTTTATCAGATCTATATTGATGTTTTATTTCTTCTAATATAACAATATTGATATGTGTGCAATTGAAAACTATTAAAATCATCAAAAAAGCTCGATCTCTAAAAGTTAATAAATTATATAATTTTTTCCGTGATTCACGTATATGGCACCACTGTGCGACATCTCTCTCGCGCTATCTCTCGTAAACACCTCACGCTCTCTCTCTCTCTCTTTTAAGCGTTCTCATGGTCCTTTCCGCAGGTATAAACAAAACAGCGTATGGCGTATAGCATTACGGTGAGCGCTGATGTCCAACCGCTCGAATTTATAAACAGATATTTATTACTACGATTTATCTGAGGGGATGGGGCTGAAGCTTATGGAGAGAGGGTCTGTCTCTGCGATGTTCATCACAAAGTTTAAAGCAGTCGCTGAGCTAAGTATCGCTAAGTGTCATCGAGCTAAGTTATTAAGTGCAGTGCAAAATGCCTTTTGGATCGGGAGACATTTTGGGCCCAAATTTTTTTTTTAACAAGAATATCCTTAGGACTTCATGAAATAATAGACATAATATCTTGGAAGATCCACCTGCTAGAAAATTTATTGAGGACTCTGTTCCTTATATTCACAATGCCGGTAAGTTTTTATTATTATATAATAAATTTGTTTATTAATATTATCTACCAAATTTGTCGATTTTCAGAAAATAACCGAGGAATCCATCCAAATCGGTGGATACCTTAATCATCGGCATATAGAACAAGTACGAAATTATCGGTGGTGCGATCGGCGGGAATTGGCCGAGCTATGGGACGACGCGGAGGGGATCGTGGAATGGGCACAGGATTACTAGTGAGATGACGTCTTCTGCCTCAGAAAATTGTTCGGCGAGGAATCATATCCTCCCGAACCTGTCAGGGAGGAATTATGGGTCTAGTGAGTATTTCTTTTTAATTTTAAATATTATTAAAATAATAAAATAATTAATAAAAATTTTAAATTTTTTAAGTTGTTTTTATATCGCTAGTACAATAATCAAAGGGGTAGTTGTAAATTAATCGACCAAACTAGCCAAAATTTGTTTATTTAATAGAAGTTACAACGCTTCGACCATATGGTTGTGGTCCTTTTCAAGTATAAACTGAAATAATAATTAATTAAAAAAAAAACGGTTTGAATTCAAAAAGCAGTAATATACATAAATGGATTTGCTATAAAATTTTGAGTACACATGTTCTTATTGAAACACTTCACAAATTTGAATTAAAACAAATCATTAACATCTTGTTGAATTTTAAAGAGAGAGAAACATTGTATCAGTATGAAACTTTGTCAGTGAGTGAAATATAAAAATAGGAAACCAAGCTAAACGACCTTTATTATTTTGTCATAGATTTTATTTAAGCTATCTGTGTCCTTTGTAGGTTGATTGTATTATTGAATTTTTTAATATACATTTCCGCGATTTCTCTCTTTTTCACATATTTCTCATTATGTAATATATTAGGTTTTGCCCAAATCAAATTCATGTCCGAATTCCAACTTATGTTTACTTATAACGGAATGATTGGTTTCATGCAATTTTATATTGTTAAAATGCTCTTTCACTCGAGTACGTAAGCGCCTTTTTGTTTGGCCGATATATGACGCATTACAGTTTTTGCAATCTAATTTATATACAACATTAGTTCTCTGATCATTATGTAAACTATCTTTACCACGTTTAATCAATGTATTTAGTTTTTTTTTTTTGTTATTTTATAGACGTTGAATGCCACGCATAACACGACATAGATCATAACTCACATCTTTAGCATATGGCAATGAAATAAAAGATGTTCTGTCAGATTGTCCACGATTCATATCACAATCATTATTATGATTACGATTTTTTTAATACATTAATTCTTTTTTTTTTTTGTATATGTCGTTTGATGATGGGTTTAGGGAAACAATTATTAAGTAAGATATCATTCACCATCTCAATGCTTTTATGATGGAAAATGTCATTGGATAGTAGAATGACATGATCAACCAGTTTATAAATAGTATTAATTTGATATTTTAAAGGGTGGTTAGAAAAAAAAAGTTTATATATCTTCCTGAAAATGTAGGTTTCCTGTACCAATTAGTAATGAGTCTATTGTCAGAACGAATGATCGTTGTATAATGGAAGAACTGACTTCAATTTCATATGTGAAATTCAAGTAATAATTCAGGTAATTATTAAAAGTCATTAATATCTCATCTATTTTTGTACGTGGCAATATAGCAAGAACGTCGTCTACATATCTATAATATATGGATACAGTGACACTTAACTAACATAAACATTGTGTCTCCGAATCATCCATCACAATATCTGCTAGGATAGGTGATAAAAGAGAACCCATCGGGCTGCCAAATATTTGTTCATAAAACTGACCATTGAAGCTGAAACTAGTTGAATCTAAAATTAATTCTGTTGCATGTAAAAATTGAGCTAAATTGAAATTTGTGTTCTTAGCAATGTCAGTCCAACGTTTTTTAATGGCATTTAAAACCAACTCTTTAGGAATATTTGTGAATAATGAACTAACATCTAAAGATATCATTATATCATTATCATTAATAAAAGTATCTTTAATATTTTTAACGTTTATCACTCGTTTATCGCAGTCTGTAACGCTAACTCAGAAACGACTACGAACGGCTCAGAAATGGCTTTGAACGGGTCAGAAACGATTACGAACGGCTCAGAAACGGCTTTGAACGGGTCAGAAACGACTACGAACGGCTCAAGAACGGCAACGAACGGGTCAAGAACGGCTCAGAAACGGCTTTGAACGGCTCAAGAACGGCTACGAACGGGTCAAGAACGGCTCAAAAACGGCTACGAACGGCTCAGAAACGGCTTTGAACGGGTCAGAAACAGCTTCAAACGGGTCTGAAACGGCTTCGAACGGGTCAAGAACAGCTATCTTACGATAGCGGACGATAAAGAACGGCTATTGAAGAATGACAACAGGAAATGTATGATAAAACAAACAACAAACGGCGATCGGGAAAGCAAAGAAGCAACATAGTTTGGAGATACGGCAGTTTGTGAACGAACTGCAGGCTCCGTCGAGAAAAAATTTT